>NW_026112197.1:440000-627500 GCF_024679095.1 Eriocheir sinensis | reverse complement strand
ATAGATAGAATGGGGAGAGAGAGAGAGAGAGAGAGAGAGAGAGAGAGAGAGAGAGAGAGAGAGAGAGAGAGAGAGAGAGAGAGAGAGAGAGAGAGAGAGAGAGAGAGAGAGAGAGAGAGAGAGACAGAGAGAGAGAGAGAGAGAGAGAGAGAGAGAGAGAGAGAGAGAGAGAGAGAGAGAGAGAGAGAGAGAGAGAGAGAGAGAGAGAGAGAGAGAGAGAGAGAGAGAGATTAGCTCAGAGATACCCTGGAGATCAGTCCCCTTGTCCCGCTACCATTTCACTTTCTCTATCGTACATTTTCTCTCTCTCTTCCCTACACTTTTTTCTCTCCCTCCAATCACACATTTTTCCGTAACTCTCCAAATATTTTCTCTGTCTCTCTTTTCTTCCACAAGCAGCTCCCTTTTTTCCTTCCCTCTCTTTCTCTTCCTCCTCGCATTTACACTTTCCTTTACCACCTTCCCTTTCAGTTTCTTCCCTCCACTTCTCTCCTTCCACTTCCAGCTCCATTTTTTCTCCTTTCCTTTCTATTATCTCTTCCGCCGGTGACGTCACGGCCGTAACCTCGGACCAGTGTTATTATTATAATTCATATATTTCGCACAATACTTAAGATGGTGGGAGTAAACAATTGTTGAAGGGAAAAATGCTCACTTCTTACCCCACAGGGCCGTTATTTTCAACGTATCGAGCTGCCATTACGACTATACCCAAGGCCGCGGAGAAGCTTGGCCAAGTTGTCACGGGTGACTTTACCATTCATGACGCTGAAGGCGTGTACAGCCATCACTAGGATCACAAAACAGTCCGTGAATACCCCGGCAACTTCAACGAGAGGCTTTTCAAACAGGCGAGCCGAGGCGAAGATTACTTTATAAATAAGACCTTCCATCCAGCCAATCAGATCCCGTAGCTAAGCACACCTTCCCTCCATCAAGCCAATCAGCTCCCGTAGCTAACATCTCCCTCCCTCCATCCAGCCAATCAGCTCCCGTAGCGATCTTCACTACAAAAGGTGCAACTAGCTCTAGATTCAGTCCTATGCAATGTCAACTCTGTGCTCCCTAAAACGGCATATCGCAAACCGAGGTGATGTGGTAAATCTCGACCCTATACAGGGTAAGAAAAAGGAAAAGGGTGACTCCATCTCAAGAAATCAAAATCCCGTGGCTGATCCCCGAGGCCAGGCGAGCCTCAGAACCTCACACACACACACGCGCGCGCGCACACACACACACACACACACACACACACACACACACACACACACACACACACACACACACACACACACACAAACACAGAGGATAATGAAGCAGGGGACTAATGGACTAACGCTCTGCCGTGACAGGATAGGGAGGCTTCCCTCCAATAAGGATCAAAAAGAGGAGAGGAAGGCCTCCCAGAGGCAGTTGAAGCAACTCCCGGGGCCGCTGCCGAAGGTGATGTCAGTCTGCTCCTGCTGCGACAGGAAAAGTTCTCGCGTGTTATTCGCCTAGCTCACGCAGCACGCACGCACTCACCCCGCAACGCACGCCAGCACGAACTCACTCCCCAACGCACGCTCGCTCGCACTCACCCCCAACGCACGCACGCACGCACGAACGCAAGCACACACGCACGAACGAACGGACGCACAAGCACGCACTCACCCCCCACCCACGCTCGCACGCACGAACGCAAGAACACACGCAAGAACGAACGGACGAACACACGCTCGCACACACCCATCCCCAACGCACGCTCGCACGCACGAACACGAGTACACACGCACGAAAGAACGGATGAACACACGCTCGCACGCACGAACACGAGTACACACGCACGAAGGAACGGGCGAACACACGCTCGCACGCACCCATCCCCAACGCACGGTCGCACGCACGAACACGAGTGTGGTGCCCCGCGAGCCGCGACACCACTCGTGTCATCATCATCTTCTCCGGCAATATTTTCCGATGACAACAGCGGTATCGACCGCTAAAACACAACACGGACTCCAACACATGATTGTCCCCACACGCACTGTTCATTTACCAACCTATACACAATTGCAATTGCTCATTAACGCACCCGCCTATCTCTCTAAGCCAAAACACAATCAACCGCGGCCAAAACACAATCAACCGCGGCCAAAACACGATCAACCGCGGAACAAAATGTTATGAAAACAAAGCTGCGTCACCGCGTGACAGCTACACTAAGGATTAAAATCGAGTGTAAGCCACATGTCGGTTAGGTAGATTATTGTATGAGCTCGGTGTGAGTTTGATGTATGACTCACACGCCTGACGTATTACCCTCGTGATGTCTGTATGTATGTCATGCCTATATAAGAAGCATTTATTCAGGCTAGACCTCAGATCAGCCAGCACTCTGCTCGTGTGCGGTACACCCAGTTGTCCTTCCCTAGACAACATGGGCAAAACCTTCATCTTTGCTACTGTGAGTATGGAGTGAAGTAGTACCATAGAGGAAAGCGTATCTAACATATCTATTGTGTTCTATTATCTTAGTTTTACTTAGGATTATATTTCTATGATACTTTATTGTGCGAGTTTTTACTCAATATTATACCAGTGCTAACGTCAGTAACCAATGGTGAAAGAAAACCTGAAGACTCATTGAGTCTCGTAAGCCAGTCGCTGGTTTAAACAATATTTTTACCCTTTGTAATATTAAGTAGTATTAAGGTAGAATAAAATACATATAAGAAAGGCGACACCGTTTCATCACCCCATTTACGAACTCCTTTAAATACTCCTAAAGTACCAGAATTTTAAGTCAAGTGTTACTAGTACAAACAGTGTGTCGTCTCCCCTGTGTGACCCCGGATTACGGGTTACAACATTGGTGTCAGGTGTGGGGTGGTGAAACTGGTGGTGAAACTTGTGGTGAAACTTGTGGTGAAACTTGTGGTGAAACTTGTGGTGAAACCTGCGATTTATATTGGTTTATATTGGTATTGTACTGGTGTATGTCCACATCCGAAAGCGAGGGAGAAGACAGTTATTCTTGGAATTACGGGAATAAGACTTTAGAGTTAAAAATGCCAGACCAAGGCAAGAACCCTCCCCCCACCAAAGGAGATGGAAAATCGATCACCCTTGCCCATGATGATCTTGTCACGCTACTTAGCCGTCATACCTTGAATGATTTTAGTAGAGTGCAGGGACTCTTATATTTTTGTGGTGGAGAAGAAAAAAGTAGCAAAGCACCAAACCTCCCATGCCATAAGCTAGCAAAGAAATGGATAGAGGATATTGATAGCCGGACACAGGCAAATTGGGACACTACCGGAAAGATTGAGTTAGCCAAACAATATGCCCTGGGAGCAGCGCGCGATCATCTCCTCGGTTGTATCACTAGATGTGGATAGGATTGGGAAAAAGTAAAGGAAGACTTCCTACGTGTGTTTCCCACAGTAAGGACCTTTTCGGTCCTCCAGAAAGAACTGGGAGAGGCAAAACGGCGGACAGGAGAAAACATCCGCACCTTCCTCATCCGCCTGGAGACATTGAGAGACGAGTTGATCGCTCTCAAGCCTGACAATGCCAGTTTGCTAACTGAGATAACCGCTTTACGGCTCAGAGGCTTTCCTCCGGCCCTCTTACTCATCCTAACGGAGGAAGAAAAGGTGGACCCACAGAAGGTATTAAAGAAAGGGTATGAGTATATTAAAGCTTATCCAGAGTCGAAGCTATCCGATGCCGATATCGCCAAAGAAATAAAAGTGCTGAACGTCTGTTCCACCCAGGCATCCGGACCCAAACATGTCTCACAAGCCCGTCCTCCACGCCCTCCAGGCCAGTCACGTTACCCGATACCCCAAAGGGGAGGACGGCACGCCGCGCCACCTACACGCCCATATGGGAACGCGCCCACGCCACCTACATGTTATGCTTGTGGGTATGTAGGACACATGGCTCGCGATTGCACATATGGAAGGCAGTATAGGGGTGCCTACCACCCACCAACGGGCTCTCGGTACCCTCAGTACCAGCCCACTCGAAACAGGCGTCAGCCTGTCTCGCCTGGCGCTGCCGGGGGCCCGGAGAACACGGCCGGTCCCTCCCCCCTTAGCTCCTGGGTCAACCATCACGAGAAGAACAAAAAAAAAAAAAACGACCCCAGAGTAGCTGCGGCAGTCCACGGCCCTACCAACGCCCTCATGTTGAGATTGTGCGTAGGCGCTAATGCACCAAAGGAGATGGTTTACGCAATGCTAGACACAGGAGCAGGAGCGTCCCTAATAGAAGAAGATTTATTTAGGAAGGTAGGCGGGAAGATGATAGTTACAGAACCTCTCTCCATACAAGGGGTAGATCGGACTCAATCCCTAATAAAGGAATAGCCGAAGTAGTAGTAGACTTTGGGCACGGAGAAATTATAGAAAAGTTTGTAGTAATATCACAAGGTATAGTGTTACCAACAGCAGTTTTGTTGGGCCTAGAATTTATGTGGAGACAAAATGTGGTAGCTGCACCGCTGGCCACCCCTGGGCAGTTTAGTGTAATGGTGGGCGCCTACCCAGTGGAAGTACATTCCCTGGTTGCAGACGATATGAGCCCGTACCCAGAAGATTGACTAACCGACCATAAACCTACTTTAGACGAGATGGAGGAAGTACCAGTGAAAGCATACGCTATTAACGTGGCGTCCTTGCTACCAGGCACGGCAGGGTATGTCACTCTGGAGGCAGAGATTGGCAGAGCCCAGCAAGCCTTATTTCTCCCAAGGTCCAATGATATCCCTTCTTCATTTTTATTTCCCGGGTTAGTAACCTTAACTCCTAACGTCAAACAAACCAAAGGCAAATTCATCATTCCCTATGCTAACCCAACTGAAGAAACTATTGAGATGCCAACAGGTGAAGTGATGGGACACATTTATTCTTGTCACTCAGAATACTATCAATCATCGACTAATGAATGTGTAGCGGCTGTCACAAAAACAGCTACAAAGCCGCCTGTCACCCAGTCAAGTAAGCAGATGGTACTCGATAAGCTGATAGACGAGCTATTTTTACCCTCACAACGGGAAAATTGCTGTCTGAAGGGCCTAACCCACAAGTATCCTGATGTGTTTGCTCTAAAAAACGAGCCACTCACTATTACCCCCTATTATGTTCACACTTTGAGGCTAAAAAATGACAAGCCTATATATAAAAAGCCATACCCAATACCAGTAAAATATCATAAAGAAATAGAGATTCAGCTCAAGGACCTTGAGGCCCAGGGTATTATACGCCCTAGTGCGTCACCCTACAGCGCACCTCTAGTCCCTGTTGCCAAAAAGGATGGTGGAGTCAGACTTTGTCTCGACTTCCGCGCTTTGAACGATGAATTGATTGATGACAAACATCCCCTCCCTAACATTAACCTCATTTTGCAACAGTTAGGGGAAAGTAAAGTATTCACCTCCCTTGATTTGCGCCAGGGCTACCACCAAGTCCCATTGGCAGAGGAATCTAAACACTTGACAGCCTTCACGACACCTTATGGCCTATATGAATTCACTACAGTCCCCTTTGGATTAAAAACAGCACCTGCAGCCTATCAACGGATCATGAATCAAGTTCTCATAGGTCTGACAGGAAGAATTGTACATGTATACCTTGATGATTTGATAGTACAAGGGAAAGACATGGACCATCACCTAAAGAACCTCCATGCCGTCTTGGACAGACTGCAGAAGGCTCACCTGTCCTTAAGACTAGATAAGTGTTCCTTTTTCAAAGAGCAAGTAGATTATCTGGGTCACATTGTTAGTGCTTCTGGCTTGAAGCCTCAGCCCTCAAAGGTACAGGCGGTGCAACAACTCACTCCTCCGAAAACAGTCAAAGAACTTCAAGGTTTCCTGGGATTGGTTAACTTTATAGGAAATTCATTAAAGACTTTGCCAAGATAGCATCCCCACTTAATAATTTACTCAAAGGAGGAAAGTAACCAAGAATGATAAGACACATCTGGAGTGGAATGAAGAGGCATTGCATGCATTTAGCACACTAAAGAACAGTCTAACGACTGACATTGTTTTAGCCTTTCCGGATTTCCGGAAGCCCTTCAATCTCACCACAGATGCGCCAGATAAGGCAATAGGTGGTGTGTTGCAACAAAAGGATGAAAATGGTAGTTTACGTCCCATAGCATATTTTAGTAGAACCCTGAATGGAGCAGAACGTAACTACTCAGCGGTAGAGAGAGAAGCTTTAGCAGTCATCTATGGCCTCAGTACTAACCGACCCCTTATCTTGGGTTATAGGATACACATCCTGTCGGACCATAGACCACTGACTTGGCTGTTAAAAAGCACAGTACCTAGCAGCAGGATTGCACGCTGGCAGACACTTCTAGGAGAATTTGACTTTAGTATTGATTATCTCCCAGGCTCCAGCAACATAGTAGCAGATTTTTTGTCAAGGATTAGGAATCAGGAGAGTGACGTGATAGAAGGCGAATTGGATGCTCGAATTATGTCTGTCACCCTTACGGGTGGACAGGACATGTCTGTCGCCTCTCCGGAGGGACATGACAAACAGGATAAGTTTCTCCATTGGAGTCTTGCTGGACTCATGGAGCACCAGGATCGCGATCCTGAACTGAGAGAATTGAAGCATGCTTTTGAACAAACCACCGGTGGTAACGTACATGAGAGAGATGAGAGAAAGGTTGCAGAGAGGAGCAATGTAACGTTAAATGCAGCTAAGAGGCACCTCAAAAAACTGCCTCTTAGTGAAGTGTGTGTAGAGAACGGCATTCTCTACTGCGATGTTTGCGATGAATACAACAAGCAGAAAAGACTGGTTATCGTTCCACCAAGCTACATTCCTAACGCGTTAGCTTTGGCGCATTCCATGCTACCTGCAGGACATGGAGGCACTAAGGTTACGTTGGCACGCTGTCGCAAGTTTGCGTACTGGCCGGGAATGAAGGCGGACGTGGAGCAATATGTCAGATCTTGTCCTGTCTGTTGTCGGTTTAAGAAGAGGGGATCCCCGCCAGCTCCACTTATGAGGTATCCAGAGGTTGGCCAACCGTTTGACAGAGTCCATATGGATATTGTCGGACCTTTGTCTGTTTCAGACGAAGGCTATAGGTATGTACTGACAGTGATAGACGTCCTGTCACGCTTCTTGGTAGCAACCCCCCTTCGTACGAAGGCAGCCAAGGAAGTGGCAGCTGCGTTCTACAAGAACGTAGTCTGTGTACACAGCATCCCGCCGATTCTAGTCACGGATCAAGGAAAGGAGTTCGTCAACACTCTCTTACGAGAGTTGACTCAGTTGTTACAGACTGATCATCTAAGGACAACTCCTTATCACCCGTCTGCAAACGGTGTGATAGAAAGGCCTAATGGCACCTTAATAAATATCTTGAGAACTTTGTGCGAGGACAATCGCGGTATCTGGGACCAAATGCTTCCGGTTGCAACACACGCCTACAACACTGCCTACCATCGTGTTCTGAAAGATTCACCATTTTTCTTGCTTTTCTCTCTGGACCCAAATGTTCCTTTGAAGTGCTTGAGAATAAACTCCAACCTTGTTATGATGTTGACAGCTATAAAGCATTTACTTCTAGTGTCGCGCAGCGGACCTATAAACTATGTCAGACCAATATAGATATAGGATGGCAGGAGTCAGAAAGAATGTTTAGGAAATCCAAACCCAAACAGGTGGTAGTAGGATATCGGGTCTACTTAAGGCATTTATTTACAAAGGGCGAACCAAAGAAGCTCCAGCCCTTGTTCAATGGACCTTTTAGGGTGCTAGAAAAATAAGCCCTGTAGTCTTACGACTGCGTCATGTTAGAGGTGGTAAGATCAAGACAGTTCACACAAATAATGTTCAGGTCGTTCACGAGGACTCTCTTGGCTTCCATGACTCTCCTAATGTCAGGCGTGCATACCCTCTCCCTGATCAAGTAGTAGAAGTGGACCCACTCCCCATGACTTATTCCCCCGAGGAGCCGCTGCCATTGTCCCTTCCAGCTCCTTCCGAGCTCTCCTCACCGGCTCCTGTCTCCCCAGATGCTTCAGAGGTCCCCTCATTGGTTCCCTCAGCTCCTTCAGAGCCCTGTGTCAGTCGCTCATTACGCTCCAATACGGTACCCCCTTCTCTCCCCAATGTGATGGAACACCCTCTTGAGTATCGCCAACGACCAACGAACTGATGCCCCTATAATTACAGATCCTGGGTGTTGCCCTCTCCTTGTCTTCCCTTGATCCCTCCCGGGAGCAACCCATTCGTCCCGGCCTCGTCTTCTCCCCAGTCTTTAAGATGCTGTTGACAGGACGGTACTATGTTGTCCCCGTCGTCATCAAGACGGACGACATCCAACGTCCTCTCATCAACGTGGCAAATCTAACAGCGGAAGTTTCATGGTCGATTGAACATATGAATCAATCGTTCCCTACTGTTGGTCTACTCAGGCGCACTCTAGACTCTTTTCACATTGAGTTTGCGAAGTTATTCAAAGATCTTAACAGCTTTCTGTCGGCTATGAGTGGTAGAGATGGAAGCCCGTTTCGGACTCGCCAGAAGCGAGGAGCCGTGGATTTCCTTGGCTCGGTAGCAAACCTCCTTTTCGGTACGGCCACTCAGGCCCAAATAGATGTGATACACGGGAAGCTCTCCCAGCTCTACACTCTGTCCACAGAAGAGAGACGTCAACTTAACCTCCATCAGGAAGTCCTCAACGCCACAGTTCGGGACCTCCGTCATGTTCATTCTGCCATCTCACGTCTAGAGTCCGCCTCGGCTTTGGCCTCAGCTATTATCCGTCAGTTCTCACTAAAAACCTTGCAAATTGAAGGGGAAATGCGTATTTTGGAGACTATCCTTCTCATTCAGTTGGCACTTAGTGACCTAAATCATGATACTCTGAATCTCAAGCTTGGCCTTCACCAGCTGTCCCAAACGCAGGTTTCCCCTCTCCTCCTTCCGAATGATGTACTATTTCGTGTGCTCAGCAATGCGTCACTCCATTACCCAGGCTTACTTTTCCCTGCAGCACATGAATATTTAGCATTGTATAGAGATGTCTCTAGGGTTATTTCTAAAGGTACGCTTTACTCAGGAACCCTTCACTTCTACTTACAAATCCCCATGAAAGGGGATCCCTCTGACGTGTTCGATGTGTTTAAAATGGACGCGTTGCCTTTTCATCTTGATGGCACGCCATATTTTCTGCACACCGACACGCTTTCCACTTACCTTGCGGTTTCTGAAGACCGCACTCACTATATGCTCTTAGACTCCTTGGACCGCTGTACTAAACACCACCTGCTCTATGTATGTCCCCCTGTCGCCCCTGTCTACTCGACTTCTGTCCGGCGCTGCGAGATCGCTCTCTTTCTCGATCGCCCAGACGCCCTCTCGCTGTGTTCTAAGTCTCTCCTCAGAGTCTTCCCCCCGGTCTTCATCCCGTCTCCTGCGGGCTGGGTCTTCGCTACCGATACTCCCCAGGTGGTCACCATGGTCTGCCCGGACAGCCCGGTCTCCAAATACAGGCAGACCATCAACGGGACGGGACTCCTCAGCCTCGGTATGGGCTGTAGTGCCCACTCCGACGCCTTCAGCCTCCCTGCCTCTGCTACTATGGACGGTGACGCCCCGCTGACGGTTCATCGCGCCCCCTTCCACATCGGACGTGACGTGGTCTCATCGCTCCTGGCCAAGACTCCCCTTGGCCCCTTCCCCTCCCCGCCGCCGTCGCCCGGGTCGTCTCTGGCCCCCCCGCTGGACCTCCCTCCAGCACTTCACGCGCTCCAGGAATCCGTCTCTCCGGTCCCCGCCTTCGACCCCTTCCTCCCTTGGTGGGGGTGGCTGCTCCTCCTCGGCGTCGTCTTCGTCGCCGGTGGGGTGGCCTTCTTCTGTCTCTTCAGGTCCCGTCTCTCGCAGGACTCCTCCCCCACGATCCCGCCATCCCCGTCTTGGCCCTCCATGGTCGTCCGCCGGGCGGAACGCTTCGTGCCACGAGGACGTGGCGTGATTTTAACGGGGGGGGTATGTGGTGCCCCGCGAGCCGCGACACCACTCGTGTCATCATCATCTTCTCCGGCAATATTTTCCGATGACAACAGCGGTATCGACCGCTAAAACACAACACGGACTCCAACACATGATTGTCCCCACACGCACTGTTCATTTACCAACCTATACACAATTGCAATTGCCCATTAACGCACCCGCTTATCTCTCTAAGCCAAAACACAATCAACCGCGGCCAAAACACAATCAACCGCGGCCAAAACACGATCAACCGCGGAACAAAATGTTATGAAAACAAAGCTGCGTCACCGCGTGACAGCTACACTAAGGATTAAAATCGAGTGTAAGCCACATGTCGGTTAGGTAGATTATTGTATGAGCTCGGTGTGAGTTTGATGTATGACTCACACGCCTGACGTATTACCCTCGTGATGTCTGTATGTATGTCATGCCTATATAAGAAGCATTTATTCAGGCTAGACCTCAGATCAGCCAGCACTCTGCTCGTGTGCGGTACACCCAGTTGTCCTTCCCTAGACAACATGGGCAAAACCTTCATCTTTGCTACTGTGAGTATGGAGTGAAGTAGTACCATAGAGGAAAGCGTATCTAACATATCTATTGTGTTCTATTATCTTAGTTTTACTTAGGATTATATTTCTATGATACTTTATTGTGCGAGTTTTTACTCAATATTATACCAGTGCTAACGTCAGTAACCAATGGTGAAAGAAAACCTGAAGACTCATTGAGTCTCGTAAGCCAGTCGCTGGTTTAAACAATATTTTTACCCTTTGTAATATTAAGTAGTATTAAGGTAGAATAAAATACATATAAGAAAGGCGACACCGTTTCATCACCCCATTTACGAACTCCTTTAAATACTCCTAAAGTACCAAAATTTTAAGTCAAGTGTTACTAGTACAAACAGTGTGTCGTCTCCCCTGTGTGACCCCGGATTACGGGTTACAACACGAGTACACACACGCACGAAGAAACGGATGAACACACGCTCGCACGCACGAACACGAGTATACACACGCACGAAGGAACGGACGAACACACGCTCGCACGCATGAACACGAGTATACACACGCACGAAGGAGCGGACGAACACACGCTCGCAGGCACTGACCGCCCAACGCACGCAGCACACAAGCACTCACACACGCAAGCACGCACACAATCACGTACCCACGCATGCACACGCACGCAAGCACACACACTCACGTACAGACGCACGCACCCACGCAAGCATGTAGGCAGGCACGCACGCACACGCTCACACAAGCAAGCACGCAGCCACGCACGAAAAAACGCACGAACTCACGTAAGTACGTAAGCACGCACGCACGTACGCAAGCACGCAAGAAGGCACGGACACTCTGATGACGACCCAGGCAACAAGGCACCCTGACACTCCCTGGACACTCTCTGAACAATGGACTGACACTCTGATGACGACCTACGCAACAAGGTCCCTTGACACTCCCTGGACACTCCCTGAACAATGGACTGACACTCTGATGACGACCCACGCATCTAGCATTAAGGCCTTAGGTGTTGTGTGTTGGGTAGGGTTGCTGACTCCTCTGGGGTGAAGGAGACTCATCCTGAGCAGCATACAGCACCAAGATAAGGCGATACAGCTACCCAACACAAGGAAACAGAAAATAAAGAAAATAACACCGAAGAATTAAGATTACAATATAAAGAACACAAAAATAAAGAAGTGATAGAAACGCAAAATCAAGAAAAGGAAAAAAATCTAGCAGAGTAAGTCCTTTGGTACTGTGTGTTGGGTAGGGTTGCTGACTCCTCTGGGGTGAGGGAGACTCATCCTGAGCAGCATACAGCACCAAGATAAGGCGATAGAGCAAGCCTGCACAACATCAGGAAACGGAAAATAAATAAAAATATCACCGAAATTGGATATTACTGAAAAGGAACACGATAATAAAGAAGTTGTAGAAAACATCATGGAAGTGAAAACAAATCATTGGGGCAAGCATTAAGGCCTTTGGTGTTGTGTGTTGGGTAGGGTTGCTGACTCCTCTGGGGTGAGGGAGACTCATCCTGAGCAGCATACTGCACCAAAACAAGGCGATACAGCTAGCCTGCACAACACCAGGAAACGGAAAATAAAAAAAATAAAATAACACCGAAAAATGGATATAACAACAAAAAAAACATCACGAGAATAATAAAGAGATAGAAACACAACATCAAGAAAAGGGAAAAATATCTAGCATTAAGGCCTTAGGTGTTGTGTGTTGGGTAGGGTTGCTGACTCCTCTGGGGTGAGGGAGACTCATCCTGAGCAGCATACAGCACCAAGATAAGGCGATACAGCTAGCCTGCACAACACCAGGAAACGGAAAATAAAATACCGAAGAAACGATATAGCAGAAAAAAAATACGAAAATAAAAAAGTCATGGAAACACAACATGGACTGACACTCTGATGACGACCCACACAACAAGGCCCCCTGACACTCCCTGGACACTCTCTGAACAATGGACTGACACTCTGATGACGACCCACGCAACAAGGCCCCCTGACACTCCCTGGACACTCTCTGAACAATGGATTGATACTCTGATGACGACCCACGCAACAATGCCCCCTGACACTCCCTGGACACTCTCTGAACAATGGATTGATACTCTGATGACGACCCACGCAACAAGGCCCCTGACACTCTCTGGACATTCTCTGAACAATGGATTGATACTCTGATGACGACCCACGCAACAAGGCCCCCTGACACTCCCTTGACACTCTCTGAACAATGGATTGATACTCTGATGACAGCCCACGCAACAAGGCCCCTGACACTCCCTGGACACTCTCTGAACAATGGACGGACACGCTGATGACGACCCACGCAACAAGGCTCCTGACACTCCCTGGACACTCTCTGAACAATGGACGGACACGCTGATGACGACCCACGCAACAAGGCCCCCTGACACTCCCTGGACACTCTCTGAACAATGGACTGACACTCTGATGACGACCCACGCAACAAGGCCCCCTGACACTCCCTGGACACTCTCTGAACAATGGACGGACACGCTGATGACGACCCACGCAGCAAGGCCCCCTGACACTCCCTGGACACTCTGAACACTGCCTTGACCATTTGCAACAAAAAATCTCCTCACGACGTAACCTAAAAAGGACAAAATACCCCCCGACAAAAAAAAAAAAAATAGTTAACTCTCCAAAATATAACGAAATCGCTAAGTCACCAACAAGACATCAAAATAAAGAAGCCATAAAAAAGAAAAAGAAAAAAGCAGCAAAGAAATCAACTCAAGCAGTAGTAGAAAAAAATGACCTAATAAATCTAAAAAGGTCAACTCCTGATCAGTCAAAAATTAGAAAACTAAAAACATATAATGCCAAAATGTAACGAAGCGTTTGAACTCAAAACAAAGAAAGAAAAGTAAAAAAGAAAAGAAAAAAAAATATTTAACCAAAAATCAAATCAACACCAAAAAAAAAACGAAACTGAGGAGAACTAAAACTAAGAGAAAAAAGAAAACCGGCAGCGGCTTGATTATCTTTGGCTTCACCCTGGCTTAGATGGACAGACGGAGGAACACAGAAAGAAAGGACTAAAGGGACGAACTGAAGTGTAAGAGAAAGAAGAAAGAAAAGAATATTATTATAAAGAAAAAAATTATAGGAGAGAGGGAAGAATGGAGGGAAGGATGGAAAACATGAAGAAAGAAAGGAAGAAAAATATAAAGAATAGGAGAAAGGGAGGAAGTAAACAAAGAAGGCAACAAAGCATATGTAGATTCAGAAAAAAATATACAGATGGACGGAATGAGATGAAAGGAAGAAAGAAAGGAAGAAAAATAGTTGCCTGGGTGGGATGCTGACGCTGGCTTAGTGTTCAGGGTGAAATGCTGACCCTGGATTAGAGTTCAGGGTGGGATGCTGACGGTGGCTTAGTGTTCAGGGTAAGATGCTGACCCTAGATTAGTGTTCAGGGTGGGATGCTGACGGTGGCTTAGTGTTCAGGGTGAAATGCTGACCCTGGATTAGTGTTCAGGGTGGGATGCTGACCCTGGATTAGTGTTCAGGGTGGGATGCTGACTCTGGATTAGTGTTCAGGGTGGGATGCTGACCCTGGATTAGTGTTCAGGGTGGGATGCTGACCCTGGATTAGTGTTCAGGGTGGGATGCTGACCCTGGCTAAGTCATCAGGTAGGATGTTGATCCTGGCTTAGAGTTCAGAGTGGGATGCTGACCCTGGCTTAGTGCTCAGGGTGGGATGCTGACCCTGGCTTAGTGTTCAGGGTGGGATGCTGACCCTGGCTTAGTGTTCAGGGTGGGATGCTGACCCTGGCTTAGTGTTCAGGGTGGGATGCTGACCCTGGCTTAGTGTTCAGGGTGGGATGCTGACCCTGGCTTAGTGTTCAGGGTGAGATGGTGACCCTGGCTTAGTGTTCAGGGTGAGATGCTGAACCTGGCTTAGTGTTCAGAGTGGGATGCTGACCCTGGCTTAGTGTTCAGGGTGGGATGCTGACCCCGGCTTAGTGTTCAGGGTGGGATGGTGACCCTGGCTTAGTGTTCAGGGTGAGATGCTGACCCTGGCTTAGTGTTCAGGGTGAGATGCTGACCCTGGCTTAGTGTTCAGGGTGAGATGCTGACCCTGGCTTAGTGTTCAGAGTGGGATGCTGACCCTGGCTTAGTGTTCAGGGTGGGATGCTGACCCTGGCTTAGTGTTCAGGGTGGGATGCTGACCCTGGCTTAGTGTTCAGGGTGGGACGCTGACCCTGGCTCAGTGTTCAGGGTGGGATGCTGACCCTGGCTTAGTGTTCAGGGTGGGATGCTGACCCTGGCTTAGTGTTCAGGGTGGGATGCTGACCCTGGCTTAGTGTTCAGGGTGAGATGCTGACCCTGGCTTAGTGTTCAGGGTGGGATGCTGACCCTGGCTTAGTGTTCAGGGTGGGATGCTGACCCTGGCTTGGTGTTCAGGGTGTGATGTTGACCCTGGCTTAGTGTTCAGGGTGGGATGCTGACCCTGGCTTAGTGTTCAGGGTGGGATGCTGACCCTGGCTTAGTGTTCAGGGTGGGATACTGACCCTGGCTTAGTGCTCAGGGTGGGATGCTGACGACAGTAGGAGCCTGTGGCGGGGGTGACGTGGCGAGCGAATGACTGGAAGAGGGGGTGGCGGGGGTGGCGTGCGAGGGACAGGAGGAGGCGGCGGCGGGGTTGGCGTGCGAGGGACAGGAGGAAGCGTTGGCGGTGGTGGCGTGCGAAGGGCAGGAGGAGGCGGTGCCGAGGATGTCGTGGGAGGGATAAGAGAAGGCGGTGGCGGGGGTTGCGTGCTACAGACAGAAGGAGGCGGCGGCGCGGGTGGTGAGCAAATGACTGGAAGAGGCGGTGGCGGGGGTAGCGTGCGAGGGACAGGAGGAGGCGGCGGCGGGGTTGGCGTGCGAGGGACAGGAGGAAGCGTTGGCAGTGGTGGCGTGCAAAGGACAAGAGGAGGCGGTGGCAGGGATGGCGTGCGAGGAACATAATGAGGCGGTGGCGGGGTGATGCTCGAAAGACAGGAACAGGCGGTAGAGGGGGTGGCGTGCGAGGGTCAGGAGGAGGTGGTGGCGGGGGTGGCGTGCAAGGGACAGAAGGAGGCGGTGGCGGGGGGTGGCGTGCATGGTAGAGGATGAGGCGGTGTCGGGGATGGCGTGCGTGGGAGAGGATTAGGCATTGGCGGGGGTGGCGTGGGGGGGGCAGGAGGAGGAGGTGGAGGTGGTGGCGTGCGAGTGAAAGGGGGAGGCAGCGGCGGGGGTGGCGTGCTAGGGAAAGGAAGAAGCGGTGGCGGGGATGGCGTGCGAGGGAAAGGAAGAAGCGGTGGCGGGGATGGCGTGCGAGGGAAAGGAAGAGGCGGTGGCCCGGGTGGCGTGCCACGGAAAGGAGGAGGCGGTGGCGAGAATGGCCTGCGAGGGAAAAGAGGAGGCGGTGGCGGGGAGGCGTGCGAGGGAAAGGAGGAGGCGGTGGCGGGGGTGGCGTGCGAGGGAAAGGAGGAGGCGGTGGCGGGGATGGCGTGCGAGGGAAAGGAAGAGGCGGTGGCGGGGATGGCGTGCGAGGGAAAGGAGGAGGCGGTGGCGGGGATGGCGTGCAAGGGAAAGGAGGAGGCGGTGGCGGGGGTGGCGTGCGAAGGAAAGGAGGAGGCGGTGGCGGGGATGGCGTGCGAGGGAAAGGAGGAGGCGGTGGCGGAGATGGCGTGCGAGGGAAAGGAGGAGGCGGTGGCGGGGATGGCGTGCGAGGGAAAGGAGGAGGCGGTGGCGGGAATGGCGTGCGAGGGAAAGGAGGAGGCGGTGGCGGGGATGGAGTGCGAGGGAAAGGAGGAGGCGGTGGCGGTAGTGGCGTGCGAGGGGAAGTAGGAGGCGGTGGCGGGGGTGTCGAGCGAGAGAAAGGAGGAGGCGGCGACGGGGTTGGCGTGCGAGGGGAAGGAGGAGGCGGTGGCGGGGGTGGCGTGTGAGGGGAAGGAAGAAGCGGTGGCGGGGGTGGCGTGCGAATGACAGGAGGAGGCGGTGGCGGGGGTGGGGTGCGAGTGAAAGGAGGAGGCGGTGGCGGGGGAGGGGTGCGAGTGAGACAAGGAGGCGGTGGCGTGGGTGGCGTGCGAATGACAGGAGGAGGCGGTGGCGGGGGTGGGTTGCGAGGGAGAGGAAGAGGTGGTGGCGGGGATGGCGTGCGAGGGACAGGAGGAGGGGGTGGTGGGGGTGGCTTGCGAATGACAGAAGGAGGCGTTGGCAGGAGTGGCGTGCGAGGGACAGGAGTAGGCGGTGGCGGGGGTGGCTTGCGATTAACTGGAGGAGGCTGTGCCGGAGTTGCCGTGAGAGGGACAGGAAGAGGCGGTGGCCGGGTTGGCGTGCGAGGGACAGGAGGAGGCGGTGGCGGGGGTGGCGCTTGATAGATAGGAGGAGGCGGTGGCGGGGGTGGCGTACGAGGGACAGGAGGAGGCGGTGGCGGGGTTGGCCTCTGAGGGACAAGAAGAGGCGGTGACGGGAGTAGCGTGGGAGGGACAGGAGGCAGCGGTAGCGGGGGTATCGTGCAAGGGACAGTAGGAGGCGGTGGCGGCGTTCGATAGATAGGAGGAGGCGGTAGCGGGGGTGGCGTGCGAGGAAGAGGAGGAGGCGATGGCCGGGTTGGCGTGCGAGGCTCAGGAGGAGGCGGTGGCTGGGGTGGCGTGCAAAGGGATAGGAGGAGGCGGCTGGGGGGTAGCGTGGGATAGACAGTAGGAAGCGGTTGCGGGAATGGCGTAGGAGGAAAAGGATTAGGCGGTGGATGGGTTGGCGTGCGAGGGCCAGGAGGAGGCGGTGGCCGTGTTGGCGTGCGTGGGACAGGAGGAGGCGGTGGCTGGGGTGGCGTTCGAGGGACAGGAGGAGGCGGTGGCGGGGGTGGCGTGCGAAGAACAGGATGAGGCGGTGGCGGGGGAGGGGGCGTGCGAGGAACAGTAGCAGCCTGCGGCGGGGGTGATGTTCGAGGGACAGTAGGAGGCGGCTGCGGGGGTGGCGTGCGAAGAACAGGATGAGGCGGTGGCGGGGTTGGCGTGCGAGGGACAGGAGGAGGCGTTGGCGGGGGTGTCGTGCGAAGAACAGGATGAGGCGGTGGCGGGATTGGCGTGCGAAGGACAAGAACAGGCGGTGGCGGGGGTGGCGTTCGAAAGACAGGAGGAGGCGGTTGCGGGGGTGGAGTACGAGGGAGAGGAGGAGGAGGTGGCGTGGGTGGCCTGCGACGGAAAGGAGGAAGAGGTGGCGGTGGTGGGTTGCGAGGGAGAGGAAGAGGCGGTGGCGGGGGTGGCGTGCGAGGGACAGGAGGCAGCGGTGGCGGGGGTGGCCTTTGAAAGAAAGGAGGAGTCGTTGGCGGGAGTGTAGTGCAAGGAACAGAAAGAGGAGGTGGCGGGGATGGCGTGTGAGGGACAGGAGGAAACGGGGGCGAGGTTGACGTTCGAGGGACAGGAGGCAGCGGAGGCGGGGGTGGCCTTTGAAAGAAAGGAGGAGTCGTTGGCGGGAGTGTAGTGCAAGGAACAGAAAGTGGAGGTGGCGGGGATGGCGTTTGAGGGACAGGAAGAGGGGGTGGCGTTTGAGGGACAGGAAGAGGCGGTGGCGGGGGTGAAGTGCGAGGGACAGGAAGAGGCAGTGGCGGGGGTGAAGTGCGAGGGACAGGAAGAGGCAGTGGCGGGGGTGTAGTGCGAGGGACAGGAAGAGGCAGTGGCGGGGGTGTAGTGCGAGGGACAGGAAGAGGCAGTGGCGGGGGTGAAGTGCGAGGGACAGGAAGAGGCAGTGGCGGGGGTGAAAAGGAGGAAGAGGCAGTGGCGGGGGTGTAGTGCGAGGGACAGGAAGAGGCAGTGGCGGGGGTGAAGTGCGAGGGACAGGAAGAGGCAGTGGCGGGGGTGTAGTGCGAGGGACAGGAAGAGGCAGTGGCGGGGGTGAAGTGCGAGGGACAGGAAGAGGCAGTGGCGGGGGTGTAGTGCGAGGGACAGGAAGAGGCAGTGGCGGGGGTGTAGTGCGAGGGACAGGAAGAGGCAGTGGGGTGGTGGGGTGTGGAAGTGAGGGACAGGAAGAGGCAGTGGCGGGGGTGAAGTGCGAGGGACAGGAAGAGGCAGTGGCGGGGGTGTAGTGCGAGGGACAGGAAGAGGCAGTGGCGGGGGTGTAGTGCGAGGGACAGGAAGAGGCAGTGGCGGGGGTGTAGTGCGAGGGACAGGAAGAGGCGGTGGCGGGGGTGTAGTGCGAGGGACAGGAAGAGGCAGTGGCGGGGGTGTAGTGCGAGGAAGAGGCAGTGGCGGGGGTGTAGTGCGAGGGACAGGAAGAGGCAGTGGCGGGGGTGAAGTGCGAGGGACAGGAAGAGGCAGTGGCGGGGGTGAAGTGCGAGGGACAGGAAGAGGCAGTGGCGGGGGTGTAGTGCGAGGGACAGGAAGAGGCAGTGGCGGGGGTGAAGTGCGAGAGACAGGAAGAGGTGGCGATGGGGGTGGCGTGCGAGGGACAGGAGGATATGGCGATGGGGGTGGCGTGCGAGGGACAGGAAGAGGTGGCGATGGGGGTGGCGTACGAGGGACAGGAGGATATGGCGATGGGGTTGGCGTGCGAGGGACAGGAGGATATGGCGATGGGGGTGGCGTGCAAGGGACAGGAAGAGGTGGCGATGTGGGTGGCGTGCGATGGACAGGAAGAGGTGGCGAGGGGAGTGGCGTGCGAGGGACAGGAAGAGGTGGCGATGGGGGTTGCGTGCGAGGGACAGGAGGATATGGCGGTGGGGGTGGCGTGCGAGGGACAGGAAGAGGTGGCGATGGGGGTGGCGTGCGATGGACAGGAAGAGGTGGCGATGGGAGTGGCGTGCGAGGGACAGGAAGAGGTGGCGATGGGGGTGGCGTGCGAGGGACTGAAAGAGGTCGCGATGGGGGTGAAGTGGGAGGGACAGGAAGAGGTGGCGATGGGGTGGCGTGTGAAGGGACAGGAGGATATGGCGATGGGGGTGGCGTGCGAGTGACAGGAAGAGGTGGCGATGGAGGTTGCGAGCGAGGGACAGGAAGAGGTGGCGATGGGGGTGGCGTGCGAGGGACAGGAAGAGGTTGCGATGGGGGTGGCGTGCGAGGGACAGGTAGAGGTGGCGTTTAGGGTGGCGTGCGAGGGACAGGAAGAGGTGGCGATGGGGGTGGCGTGCAAGGGACAGGAGTATATGGCAATGGGGGTGGCGTGCGAGGGACAGGAAGAGGTGGCGATGGGGTTGGCGTGCAAGGGACAGGAGGATATGGCAATGGGGGTGGCGTGCGAGGGACAGGAAGAGGTGGTAATGGGGTGGCGTGCGAGTGACAAGAGGATATGGCGATGGGGGTGGGGTGCGAGGGACAAGAAGAGGTGGCGATGGGGGTGGCGTGCGAGGGACTGGAAGAGGTGGCGATGGGGGTGGCGTGCGAGGTACATGAAGATATGGCGATGGGGGTGGCGTGCGATGGACAGGATGAGGTGGCGATGGGGGTGGCGTGCGAGGGACAGGAAGATGTGGTAATGGGGTGGCGTGCGAGGGACATGAAGATATGGCGATGAGGGTGGCGTGCGATGGACAGGAAGAGGTGGCGATGGGGGTGGCGTGCGAGGGACAGAAATATGTGGTAATGGGGTGGCGTGCGAGGGACAGGAAGATGTGGTAATGGGGTGGCGTGCGAGGGACAGGAAGAGGTGGCGATGGGGGTGGCGTGCGAGGGACAGGAGGATATGGCGATGGGGGTATCGTGCGAGGGACAGGAAGAGGTGGCGATGGGGGTGGTGTGCGAGGGACAGGATTATATGGCAACGGGGGTGGCGTGCGAGTGACAGGAAGAGGTGACGATGGGGGTGGCGTGCGAGGGATAGGAGGATATGGCGATGGGGGTGGCGTGCGAGGGACAGGAAGAGTCGGCGATGGGGGTGGCGTGCGAGGGACAGGAAGAGTCGGTGATGGGGGTGGCGTGCGAGGGACAAGAGGAGGCTGCGGCGAGTGGTGGCGTGCGATGGACAAGTAATGCACAGGGCACCAGTACAGGTGCATAACACGGATATTTGTGTTGGCTGCTGGGGGAACTGGGGTGCCGAGTGTGTAGGGAAGGGAAATGAATAGGTGTACTACTAGTTAGTCTTGGTGTGTTGTGACAAGTGAGTGTGTATTTGTTTTCTTAAAGAGTCTATTGTACCGCAGTCTAAAGTCTGTAGGGGGAGGCTGTTCCAGTCACGTGTGGTGCGTGGAAAGTATGAGTCCGTACATGTGTCCGTGTTTGTGTGATACGTTTGGTATTTTTGGCTGAGTGTGTTACGAGTACGCTGACTGTTTGCGTCCTGTAAGTATGTGTGTGGGTCAATGTCAATGTAAGTGTATGTGATCTTGTACAGAATTTTAAGTGTGTGCTTGTCTGCACATGTGAAGAGGTTACATATTAATCTGTTATTTGATCTGTGTTATGATGCCTGGTGTTCAAGTTCATTGTTTATAATGAACCGAGCCACCTTGGTGTTGATTAGTGCTAACTTATAAATGTTTGTGTGTGTGTGTGTAAGGATCCCACACCGTGGAACAGGATGCTAGTGTTGGTCTCACAAGTGTGTTGTTCATCAACGCTTATTTGTCTCTGGCCCTTAAGCCTGCGTCAAGTGAGAACCTATTACCCTGGGACACAGGCAAGTATCTAATGTCTAAGTTAAAAGTGTTTGCTTTCCCAGAAAACCCATTTATCCATCAGCCTGATAGGGTATCAGGACACCTCTCCTCCCGAAATTGACCTTTCTTTCGGCCACCTCTTTTAATTATTTTTTGGGAGCAGCGAGTAGCGGGCTTTTTTACTATTGTTTTCTTTTTTTGTGCCCTTGAGCTGCCTTCTTTGTTGTAAAAAAATAAAAATGGGGGAAGATGAACAGGTGGTGTGCCATCTGCCTAGGCTGGGCCTATGAATTTTAGAGTAAAAGAGTCGACATTAAGATGGTACAGCAAGACACAGAAGCTAGAGGGAGTAGACTGGCATGTAGGAGACTGGGGGAGCAAGCTGATGTTTAAAGCAAGAACGAGAACCCCGCAGCTAAATGGCAGGAATAGGGAAGGGGGAAACCAGAACTGTAGCTGTAGGACAGGGGAGAAAGAATTAGTGGAACATCTAATAGTAGAATGCAGCAACTATGAGAGGCAGAGAGGGGAGTTATTAGTAGCACCAGGGAGGAGTGGGCTAAGAGGCTGGAGGAGGACAACGGGGCCATCGCACGGTACGTGTTGGATGGAGATGCAGTGCTGGGAAAAAAGGGCACAAATGCTTGAATAAGCGCACGGATAAGCAATGTCAGTAAGTTATTCCAGCAACAAACTGAAAAGTAAAGTGTGATAGTATATTGCAGTGAAGAAAAATTAAGCTACACAGCACAATTGAAAGGAAAAGTGTGTGAATAAACAGGAGAGACGCCCGAGAGGAGGAGGACAGGTCAAAAGAAGAAGAGGAAGAATGTTTGTTTACATATCCGCCTAAATGCGTTCCATTTACGGCGCGAAAACACGGACCTGGGTCTGGGTTTATCCCTGAACATGGTTCCGGGTTTTGTGTCAAATGGAAGATGCTATAAGTGTTTAGAAGTCCTCGCCAGCACTCCCAAGTTAATACCAAAGTTAATAGTAGGTATTAGGCTAATAGTTGTTGAGGATACACTTTGAGAGTGAAGTTAATACTAAAGTCGAAAGTTAATACCAAGTTTAGTATTAATAGTTGTCGAGGATACGGGCCCAGGATGTTCAGTGAAAGAGGATGAAAGCCAAAGCTGGTGGTGAACATTGAAATCTCCTAGGATGGAGATTTCAGCGAAGGGAGAGTGGGTCAAGATGTGCTCCACTTTAGAATTCAAATAGTCAAAGAATTTTACATAGTTGGTCTGTTGAAAAAGATGTGTCCTCACGGTGCACCATGGTGTCCAGAAATGGGAGCTTCTTATTTTGTTATATTTCATGCGTGAAGTTTAAGCAGGAGTCGTTCTTGAATTCGGTGATTAACTCGTTGATGTGGCTCATGGTGTCAACGCTGATGAAGATGTCATCGACGTACCTCGCGTAGATTTGTGGTTTGAGTTGAGGGTGGTGTGCAAATAGTCTTTCTTCGATGGACCCCATGTAGAAGTTGGCGAAGAGGACGCCGAGGGGTGATCCCATGGCCACACCGTCTCACTGCACGTACACCTTGCCGTCGGGTCCGTAAAATGGTACTTCTTTAGTACATGCTTGTAGAAGGAGGCGTAGCGAGGCTTCGGGAATGTTGAGTGGCTCCTCGTCTTCTAAGTGGTAGATGCGTTGACAGATGAGATCTATGGTTTCGTCGACCGGTACGTTGGTGAAGAGTGATTCAACGTCCATGGATGCCATGATGTTGGAGGGACGGGTAGTCTTCAGGAGATCGAGGAACTCTGTTGTGGACTTCAAACTGAAGGAGGCTGGTGTGAATGGTGTGATGAGTTCGTTGAGGTGCTTGGCGAGTTTGTAAGTAACTGATGGTGTCTGGCTGATAATGGGACGTAGGGGGTGGCCTTCCTTGTGGGTCTTGACGTTGCCATAAGCGTAACCCAGTCTGTGGTCGCCTTCGATGAGGGGGAGCTTCGTACTGCTGTTGTTGTTAGTCTGGCGGATGATACGGTTCAACTTTGTCTTGATATCGTTCGTTGGGTTTCTTGTGATTCTGCTGAATTTTGTGGTGTCGGTCAGGATGGTTGCCATCTTATTCAAGAAGACATCTTTGTCAAGAATGACAAAGATAGATGACTTATCGGCCCTGAGGATGACAATGCGATCGTTGCTCTTCAGTTCTTGGGCAGCAGTTCGAAACTCAGGTGTGAGGAGGGAGCTGCGCTGGTGTCCTCTTGTTATCTTTGCTTCTCGGATGATTTCGGCTTGTAGGTCAGGTGATGTTGTTACCCTCTTGTCGTTCTCGAGCTTTTGAATGTCTTCGAGCAGCATTTCCAGTTCTATGCGCTTGGTGAGCGTTTTTCCTGAGGAGGAAACACATGGAGGACAACACCATAATATTGACAAGAGAAAACAACAACAAGAGACTCAAAATGACCGAGGCAGTGCTAATTTACACACAGAAACCTGCAATAAACATACAGCAGCAACCCGATACGTCACTCCCGACAAAGAGGCAGCGAGCGCCAAGCTAAGCTATGATTGGCTGAGAGCCGCGCACACTAACGCGCAGGCTCAGCGAGGCAATATATAGCCCCGCCTACCAAAATCCCTCGAAGAAGGAGAAGCAGCACACTCACTCCTTCTCCTACACCTGCAAAGAGAACATCTCCTGAAGATGGCCGAATAGGCCGAAAGACGTCTTGAGACATGGATCTCCATTACATACAACCAAAAGACCGCGCCACAGAGCGTGAAATAGAAAAAACAACTTATAAAGAGAATAATGCAAAATCTGCTGTTGATTTTAATAATATATATATATATATATATATATATATATATATATATATATATATATATATATATATATATATATATATATATATATATATATATATATATATATATATATATATATATATATATATATATATAAATATATATATATATAAATATATATATATATATATATATATATATATATATATATATATATATATATATATATTTATATATATATATTTATATATATATATATATATATATATATATATTCACCCCACTGCCCACCTATATATATATATATACACCACCATATATATATATTTTCATACACATACTTTTTTAATCAGGGCGTGGCATTCGCTGACGAAACGAAAATATCACAACCATTAATGGCAATGGTGCTGCTGCGTGTGTGTGTGTGTGTGTGTGTGTGTGTGTGTGTGTGTGTGTGTGTGTGTGGATGGTTTATAAGAATCTAGCAAGGGTTTGCTAGGCAGGTCGATCTGAATCTTGAGAATCAATTGTTACCTTTTCATTAGAACAGTCTTGCACTTGTTTGATCTTCCCGTGAGTTTGATAATATAGATGCACACTTCTTAACTTATTATTAGAACAGTCTTATTCTTGTTTACTCTTCCCTGGGGTTTAAAAATAGAGAACCACTTGTTAACTAATCTTTATGACTTTCTTACTCTTGTTTACTCTTCCCGTGGCTTTGAAACTAAAGAACCACTTGTTAAAACTAATGTGGTGTGTGTGTGTGTGTGTGTGTGTGTGTGTGTGTGTGTGTGTGTGTGTGTGTGTGTGTGTGTGTGTGTGTGTGTGTGTAAATATTTAATGACGCGCACTTTGAAAACAGGATCAGCTTTTAACGAATAATCTGCCTAGCAAGAGCTTACGCATTTTTACGTAATCCACTCCCTCCATTATCACATCACCTGTTGTTGCTGTTTTTTTGTCCTGCTTTTTCTCGTCTCTACGAGTAAGAGGGTGTTGCCTCGGTACAGAATTCATGCAAGGTTCTCAACGTTATTTACTTTTTTATTTTACTTTTTAAATCTAAGAAAATATAAGTATCGGTGAAGAGTCCGTAGATTTATAATGGACACAAGGCCTTGAGGGTGTCAGCTGGTGTGCATTTTCGTGGTGAGCGAGACAAAAGATGAGAAGTTAATTTGAAGTGATTTATATATTTACACGTAGTAGCGGTATTGGAAAAAAATAATCTTCAGCTCACATTAATTATGGAAAACGAAGGGAGTTAACATATAATACGGAGTTCTCGATTATTGTTTTATTTTATTTTATTTTATTTATGTTTTTGCTTTAGTTGTTGTTAGGTATTATTTTTTTTCTTCCTCTCCTTGTTGATTTTGTTCTCATTATTATTATTTTCCTCATACTTCTTCTTCTTCTTCTTCTTCTTTGTCTTTTCTTCTTTATCTTTTCTTCTTCTTCTTCTTCTTCTTCTTCTTTTTCTTCTTCTTCTTCCAGGACGCTAGCGTTCTTCAGGATGAGCTAAGCAGACTATATGATTGGGCGGGGAAGTGGCAGATGGAATCCAATGTCGGGAAGTGCAGTATTCTGAGTGTAGGTAGGAATAACCCCTCACACAATTATATACTCCTTAAATGACACTCCGCTGAGTAGGTCTGGGTGTGAGAGGGATTTAGGAGTCTTAGTGAGCACTGACCTCCGTCCTAGAGCTCAGTGCATTCAAGCTAAGAATCGTGCAAATAGGGTACTGGGTTTCATCTCGAGGAGCGTAAGCAATAGGAGCGCAAGCAATAGGAGCGCTGAAGTCATCCTCAAACTCTACATAGCATTAATTAGACCTCATTTCGATTATGCGGTTCAGTTCTGGTCACCTTACTGTAGAGTGGATATCAAATAGTTAGAATCTGTACAGAGGATGATGACAAAAATTATTCAAGGGGTGAGAAATTTGCCTTATGAAAATAGACTGAAGCATTTAAATTTATACGCTCTAGGAAGGCGAGGGTTACGAGGTGACTTGATCGAGGTTTAAAAATGGATGAAGGACTTTAATAAAGGGTATGTAAATAGGGTTTTGGTTGTAAAAGAGCAAGGTAGAACACGTAGCGACGGTTTTAAGCTAGTTAAATTCAGATTCAACAAAGACATAGGCAAGAATTGGTTTACCAGTAAAGTGGTGGATGAGTGGAACAGGCTTGGGAGTCATCTTGTGGGTGCCAATACCATAGATGCATTGAAGAAAAGTTTGGATAAATTCATGGATAGTGAGGTTAGGTGCGGTTAGACTTACAGGAACTGCCTTGTATCGGCCAACCGGCCTCTTGCAGACTCCTTACGTTCTTATGTTCTTTTATTGTTGCTGTTGTTGTTGTTCTTGTTCTTGTTCTTGTTCTTCTTCTTTTTCTTCCTCTTTTTAATAATTTCTTCTCATAATTAATGATCGCTTTGTCCTTCCATTTAGTTATCGATATGTTTCTCTGTCTCTATCTTGCACTTCCTTTAGACAATTAGTCTCCCTTCCTTCCTCATACTTCCTCACTCCCTCTTTATGCCTCCTTTTATTTTTTTCCCATTCCGTTCTTTCTATCAATGGAATATTGTCGGCTGCAATTAGTTTAACGTCGGTGGCAGTAAAAACATTCGAGTCTATTATAGATGAAAATATCCGTGACCACCTAGTCCTAGAGGAACAGCGTGATCAATGGCCCCCACCATGGGTTCATTAATCAAGGGTAGATCTTGTCTGACTTTATTTTTTTTTATTTTTTTACAAAAAGTGGCAAATACGTAAGGACGACAGTTATGATATTGTATATCTTAATTTTAGTAAAGCATTCGACAAAGAACCTCACCAATAACTTTGACAACAATTAAAGCCCACGGGTTTGAAGGTAGATGGATCATGGTGTGGTTCAGTGACAGGAAGCAGAGTTCTGGGTTCAGGTAGTACATGGGGATAATGGGATTGGGTTCGAGGTACTAAGTCTGATGCAAATATCACGATACTTTGGGCGGAGCAGGTGCGGGAATTCCCTACCCGGCAGCATTGTCGCTTCAACCACAACAAGGCATAGAATTTCATATGTCGGTTGTTTAGTATTTGATATAGTTTTTAAATTTTTGTATATGGTAAAACAAGTCTATATTATGTTGTGAATGTATCGAATTTTAGGATAGTAACGATGATTTATGTATGGAAATGAATTCAACCGTGTGCTACCCAGCGACGTTGTCATGTCTATGGTCAAGGTCGCCGGGTGACCCCCTGTGGACCTCGGGTTGCCCCGGGCCATTATTCCCTGGTAGAGAGGAAGCGGGTGAGAGAGGGGGAGGGAAGGTAGCGGTAGCCAAGGTCCAGCCCATGAGACAGATGCAAGGATTTCTTGACAACATTTTATCAGTGTCTTTTTACCGATACCCTCGCTACACTTGACCCGATAAAAACAGTTCTATTTTGTGAGCTTTGTTCTCCGTTCATTTTGCAATTGGCAAGGAACCTATAATATGGCCCCTCGGGCCAAATTTGTGGCTTTACCGTGTAGCAGCGACGGGCCAAATTTGTGCCATGATATAGACCCCCCAAAAATAGATGATGCATAAACCGATCACAAAACGCTTTGGTATATATTATGAAATGATTTGTGTGAGTGATGATTTTTTTCTCATTTTTCTCGCTCAGAAGGACCATTAAGAAACATGATCCCTGTGGCTACAGGGTTAATAGTCCATTCATATCCTTGTGTATCCGTGTTATTTCCTTCACCTCGTTCTCCACTGCTCTCCCTCTCTCTCTGTCCCATTCCCGGTCTCCCTCAATCCTCTCTCTCACCTCCCAACCCTCCGTCCCTCCCAGCCACTGTCACTCCCTTAATCCCATAATCGTCACTCCCTTAATCCCCATAATCCTTAGATCGCGATATTATTGACAATTAGTCCCGTTCTAATGCGTTTACAAACCCAACTCATTAATCGATTCCTACTTTAATCTCTCTCTCTCTCTCTCTCTCTCTCTCTCTCTCTCTCTCTCTCTCTCTCTCTCTCTCTCTCTCTCTCTCAAGATTAAGTAATATGTATAGTGTTTTGATGTGTTTCTGTTAATATTTTTGAAACTATGAGGTTTGTGGAGAAACGAGAGGGAGGAGGAAGTGGAGGTGGAGGTGGAGGTGGAAGTGGAGGTGGAGATGGAAAAGGAGGAGGAGGTGAAGGTGGAGGTGGAAGTGGAGGTGGAGAAGGAGAAGGAGGAGGAGGTGAAGGTGGAGGAGGAGGTAACTTTATTATCTTACAGTCCTCATATAAGGCAACCACGAGGTCTGTTTTTTTTTTCTTTTTAAAGGAGGAGGAGGAGGAAGAAATAAACACAAAGAGAGAACAAACAACAGCAGGCCTGCTGGTCCTTACGAGCCTGTTTGTGATAAGCTACACTAACTATCTAATCAAAGGTGGAAGATGAAGGACAGCAAAGGCGAAGGCCGTGGTGAGCAAATCAGGGAAGTAAAGTAACGGAACAGGCCTTCCTGGCGAGCGTCGCAGGGCTCAGGGCTCCGGCAGGGCGCCTCAGCTCCCCCGGAGCGTCCACGGAGGTGTCGGAGATCCCGGGGTCCGGGGGTTGGGGCGGCTTGAAGTGGCAGCAAGACATGCAGTTACTGACCTCTTATTAGCCAGACGACGCGTTAATGACACGTTCCAATGGAAGGTTCGACGCATGGGGAGGTACAATTCCCCTAAGCAAGGCAAGTGTCATGCCAACTACGATAAAAAACGAAAAATCCAAAAAAAATCCAAAAACAAAAAATCCAAAAAAAATTGTCTTGTTTTGCTTTGTTTAAAGCGTCTTGTATGTTTGTATGGCGGGTCTTCTCTGGGGAGAAGGAGACTAACGCGTTCCAACATACAAAACCAGGAAAAGACGACATGGAAACACCGAGAGAAGGAAGGGGAAGAAGGGAACACCAGAAGAAGGAAAATGAAGAGAAGTAACACTAGAAGAAGGCATATGAAATAACACAAGAAGAAGGAAGTTGAAAAGAGTAACACAATAAAAAGGAATTTGAAAAGAGTAACACAAGAAGAGGGAATTTGAAAAGAGTTACACAAGAAAAAGGAATTTGAAAAGAGTTACACAGAAGAAGGTATTGAAAAGAGTAACACAGAAGAAGGTATTGAAAAGAGTAACACAGAAGAAGGTATTGAAAAGAGTAACACAGAAGAAGGTATTGAAAAGAGTAACACAGAAGAAGGTATTGAAAAGAGTAACACAGAAGAAGGTATTGAAAAGAGTAACACAGAAGAAGGTATTGAAAAGAGCTACACAGAAGAAGGTATTGAAAAGAGTAACACAGAAGAAGGTATTGAAAAGAGTAACACAGAAGAAGGTATTGAAAAGAGTAACACAGAAGAAGGTATTGAAAAGAGTAACACAGAAGAAGGTATTGAAAAGAGTAACACAGAAGAAGGTATTGAAAAGAGTAACACAGAAGAAGGTATTGAAAAGAGTAACACAGAAGAAGGTATTGAAAAGAGTTACACAGAAGAAGGTATTGAAATGAGTAACACAGAAGAAGGTATTGAAAAGAGTTACACAGAAGAAGGTATTGAAAAGAGTAACACAGAAAAGGTATTGAAAGAGTAACACAGAAGAAGGTATTGAAAGAGTTACAGAAGAAGGTATTGAAAAGAGTAACACAGAAGAAGGTATTGAAAGAGTTACACAGAAGAAGGTATTGAAAAGAGTAACACAGAAGAAGGTATTGAAAAGAGTAACACAGAAGAAGGTATTGCAAGAGTAACACAGAAGAAAGTATTGAAAAGAGTAACACAGAAGAAGGTATTGAAAAGAGTAACACAGAAGAAGGTATTGAAAAGAGTAACACAGAAGAAGGTATTAAAAAGAGTTACACAGAAGAAGGTATTGAAAAGAGTAACACAGGAGAAGGTATTGAAAAG
The DNA here is from genome assembly GCF_024679095.1 of Eriocheir sinensis. Lineage (NCBI taxonomy): Eukaryota > Metazoa > Arthropoda > Malacostraca > Decapoda > Varunidae > Eriocheir > Eriocheir sinensis. The sequence goes on along the minus strand of NW_026112197.1, from coordinate 597,634 downwards.
AGTTACACAGAAGAAGGTATTGAAAAGAGTAACACAGAAGAAGGTATTGAAAAGAGTTACACAGAAGAAGGTATTGAACAGAGTAACACAGGAGGAGGTATTGAAAAGAGTTACACAGAAGAAGGTATTGAAAAGAGTTACACAGAAGAAGGTATTGAAAAGAGTAACACAGAAGAAGGTATTGAAAAGAGTAACACAGAAGAAGGTGTTGAAAAGAGTAACACAGAAGAAGGTATTGAAAAGACTTACACAGAAGAAGGTATTGAAAAGAGTAACACAGAAGAAGGTATTGAAAAGAGTTACACAGAAGAAGGTATTGAAAAGAGTAACACAGAAGAAGGTATTGAAAAGAGTTACACAGAAGAAGGTATTGAAAAGAGTTACACAGAAGAAGGTATTGAAAAAAGTTACACAGAAGAAGGTATTGAAAAGAGTAACACAGAAGAAGGTATTGAAAAGAGTAACACAGAAGAAGGTATTGAAAAGAGTAACACAGAAGAAGGTATTGAAAAGAGTAACACAGAAGAAGGTATTGAAAAGTGTAACACAGAAGAAGGTATTGAAAAGAGTAACACAGAAGAAGGTATTGAAAAGAGTTACACAGAAGAAGGTATTGAAAAGAGTAACACAGAAGAAGGAATTTGAAAAGAGTTACACAGAAGGTATTGAAAAAAGTTACACAGAAGAAGGTATTGAAAAGAGTAACACAGAAGAAGGTATTGAAAAGAGTAACACAGAAGAAGGTATTGAAAAGAGTAACACAGAAGAAGGTATTGAAAAGAGTAACACAGAAGAAGGTATTGAAAAGAGAAGCACAGAAGAAGGTACTGAAAAGAGTTACACAGAAGAAGGTATTGAAAAGAGTTACACAGAAGAAGGTATTGAAAAGAGTTACAAAGAAGAAGGTATTGAAAAGAGTTACACAGAAAAAGGTATTGAAAAGAGTTACACAGAAGAAGGTATTGAAAAGAGTAACACAGAAGAAGGTATTGAAAAGAGAAACACAGAAGAAGGTATTGAAAAGAGTTACACAGAAGAAGGAATTTGAAAAGAGTAACACAGAAGAAGGTATTGAAAAGAGTTACACAGAAGAAGGAATTTGAAAAGAGTAACACAAGAAGAAGGAATTTGAAGATAAATAACACAAGAAGAAGAAATGTGAAGTAACACCGGAAGGAAAATGCAGAGAAGTAACACTAGAAAAATGAAAATGGAAATGAAAAGAATCATCCACCTTTCGGCCCAAACCAACATCACAAAATTATGGGCGAGTCTCTTCTGGGAGGAAAGCGGTTCGTTCAGACCCAGGAACACCAGAAAGGATGATAGAAACATCAAGAAAAGGAAAACAGAAAAGTCATCCACCATTCGGCCCCTGGGGCCAGGGTGGTGACAGAATCTCCTCTGGGGAGAAGGAGGCTAACCCACAGAGTCAAGATAGAGGCTAGAGAAAGGAAATTAAATCATCGAGAAAAGAAAATTAAATTACAATATCAAGAAAATAACTAAAAAGTCATCGAGCTTTCGGCCCCTGGGGCCGCAGGGCGGGTGACGGGTGAGTCTTCAAGGGAGGAGGAGGCTCATCCACAGCCAGCAACACCAACAGAAAGAAAAGAAAAAAAAACATCATGAGAAAAGAAAAGAAAACATCAAGAGAAAAGAAAAGAAAAGGAAAAGAAAAAAAAAGAACAAAGTAAAGAAAGCAAAACAAGACAAAACAAAAACAAAACAAAATAAAACAAATTAAAACAACATAATAAATAAATAAATAAACAACCCTATAACAAACAATATAATTTAGCTACTGGGACTGCTCAAACGATCGAGATCAGCTTGGAAGTGTTCTTTATCCGTTGTCGTAGTGACTCTGCTGGCTATGTTTGTATCGTCGGTAAATTTCGATATTTTACACGATAGCCCCTCGTCAATGTCATTTACGTACACTAAAAACAGAACAGGTCCCAACATCGACCCCTGTGGAACACCGGTTTTGACATCTCGCCAGTCAGATAACATAAGAACATAAGAACGTTGGAATCTGCAAGAGGCTGGTAGGCCTATACAAGGCAGTTCCCTTGACCCTAAACTCCCGTGTATCTAACCCCACTTAGTATCACTGTCCATGAATTTATCTAATCTATTTTTGAATGTGAAAATTGTATTGGCACTTACCACATGACTGCTAAGCCTATTCCACTCATTCACAACCCTGTTGGTAAACAAATGTTTGCCTATGTCCCTGTTAAATCTGAATTTATCCAGTTTAAACCCATTACTTCGTGTCCTACCCGGTTCTCTTACCAACAAAACCTTATGAATATCTCCCTTATTAAAGCCCTTCATCCATTTATAAACCTCGATCATGTCTCCACGCACCCTTCGCCTTTCTAGAGAATGCAAGTTTAACTGTTTGAGTCTTTCCTCGTATGGCAAGTTTCTCAACCCCTGAATCATCTTAGTCATCCTCCTCTGCACTGATTCTAACATTTTGATATCCATTCTATAGTAAGGTGGCCAGAACTGAACCGCATAGTCAAGATGAGGTCTAACTAATGCTAAATATAGTTTGAGGAAGACTTCGGCGCTTCTGTTGCTTACGCTCCTTGAAATAAATCCCAGTACCCTATTTGCTCGATTTCTAGCTTGAATGCATTGTGCCCTTGGACGGAGATCAGAGCTCACTAAGACCCCTAAATCTCTCTCGCACCCAGACCTGCTTATGAGAGTGTCATTTAAGCAATAGTTGTGAGAGGGGTTGTTCCTACATACACTCAGAATACTGCACTTCCCTACATTGAACTCCATCTGCCATTTATCCGCCCAGTCATACAATCTGTTTAGTTCATCCTAGAGAATACTAGCGTCCTGATCCGACTCAATTACACTACCGATCTTGGTATCATCTGCAAATTTACTGACATCACTACTAATTCCTGTATCTAAATCATTGATATAAATAATAAAAAAGAGTGGACCTAATACCGAGCCTTGTGGGACCCCACTCTTAACACATCCCCAGTCAGATATTTTACCATTGATTCGCACTCTTTGCTTCCTATTGCTAAGCCACGCCTTGACCCAGTTCAAAACCTTATCCTCTACACCGTGAGCCTGTAATTTAAGCAACAGTCGTTGGTGAGGAACTTTGTCAAACGCTTTACTAAAATCAAGATAGATTACATCATAGTTTTCATCTCTGTCTTCCGCCTCAAATACTTTACTGTAGAGGGACAAGACATTAGTGAGGCATGACCTACCTTTCGTGATCCCATGCTGCGAGTCATGAATTAAGCAGTGCTTCTCTAGATGCTCCCGAATGTTCCTGGCTATTATGGACTCCAGCATCTTGCCTATAACCGATGTTAAGCTAATTGGCGATAGTTTGAAGCAGCCGACCTGTCCCCCTTTTTGAAAATCGGCGTCACATTAGCTACTTTCCATAAGCTGGGCACATAGCCAGTGTTTACCGACATCTTAAAGATGTCGGTTAGTGGGTCACTGAGTACATCATCTAATTCCTTTAATACCCTCGGAAATATCCCGTCAGGACCTGGCGACTTGTTCTTCTTAAGCTTATCTATCTCATCCTGAACTATTTGCCTGGTAATGATTATATCCCTCAATTTATCGCCATACCCGCCCTCGTACTCCTGAACCCTTCCCGGAATAGTCATTTGATCCTCTTGTGTGAATACTGAAAGGAAGTAGTCGTTCAACAATGTGCTCATATTTTCGTAATTTTCTATTAGCTCCCCTGTGTTTGTTTACAGCGGTCCAATTTTCTCCCGTGTTTTTGTTCTATACATCTGAAAGAAGCCCTTAGTCTTACTTTTCGCCTCATTTGTAGCTTTGATCTCATAATTCCTTTTTGCTATCGTGGTGTTTTTCTTCACTAATCTAGATAGTTCAACATACCGGCCCCTGAGATGTGTCTCACCATTCGTTATTTACTGATAAATTCCCTTCTTTAACCCTATCTCGTGTTTTAGTCCACGAGTCTTCCACTTAGGATCATTGTTTTCTTTTTTAAGTGTTCGCTGTGGTATATGCTGTCCTTGCCCCTCTGCTATTACTCTAACTAGATTATTGTAAGACATTTCTACCTGGTTCTCCTGGCTCTCATGTATCCCTAAATTACCCCAGTATATCCCTTCAAGATGTCTTCGAAGCCCCTCGTAATTTGCTCGTCTAAAATCTGGCACTAACACTGGGTTTGGTTCGCGGGATACTGCCCAGTCAAAGCTAAAACGAACCGTTTTGTGGTCACTATTTCTATCTCTCCGCCCACATCTAGCTCATGTAGGAAGTTTCCATTATTTGTTGGGACTAAGTCTAATATGTTATCCCCTCTGGTAGGCTCAGTAACTGCCTGCTTAAGGAAGTTATCTTGTATAACTTCAAGAAAATCCTCTACTTCCAGGTCAAACACTAGGTCTTCCCAGTCTACATTCCTATAATTAAGTCCCCCATTACGCAGACATTTTTACTTCTACTCGCCCTGCCAATCTCCTGTATTAGAGTGGCACTTCGATATTGAGGAGCAGATGAAAGCACATCGATATTGAGGAGCAGATGAAAGCACCTTGATATTGAGGAGCTGATGAAAGCACCTCGATATTGAGGAGCAGATGAAAGCACCTCGATATTGATAAACAGATTAAAGCACACCGATAATGAGGAGCAGATGAATGCACCTCTATATTGAAAGCACATCGATATTGAGGAGCAGATGAAAGCATCTTGATATTGAGGAGCAGATGAAAGCACCTCGATATTGAGGAGCAGATGAAAGCACATCGATATTGAGGAGCAGATGCAAGCACCTCGATATTGAGGAGCAGATGAAAGCACCTCCAAATTGAGGAACAGATGAAAGCACATCGATATTGAGGAGCAGATGAAAGCACCTCGATATTGACGAGCACATGATAGAACCACGATATTGAGGAGCAGATGAAAGCAACTCGATATTAAGGAGGAGATGAAAGCACCTTGATATTGAGGAGCACATGATACCACCTCGATATTGAGGAGCAGATGAAAGCAACTCGATATTGAGGAACAGATGAAAGCCTCTCGATATTGAGGAGCACATGATACCACCTCGATATTGAGGAGCAGATGAAAGAACATCGATATTGAGGAGCAGATGATAGCACCTCGATATTTAAGAGCAGATGAAAGTACCTCGATATTGAGGAGCAGATGAAAGCATATCGATTGTTAACGATTTTTAAGTGTTTACTTTTTAAGTTGTATATTTAATGTTTAAGGCGCGAACTGTTATCTCACGTCAGGTCCGGTGTACCGTTGCCTGCGTTCACAAGTTGATTGTAGTAAGGTGAGATAACACAATAGCCTTTTTAGTTAAGTGATGTGTGGCCGAGCGGTAGCCGTTATAAGTTCACTTTAGTTCACTTTAGTTCTCTCTCTCAGGTTGATACAAATACCAAATGTATTTTAACTATATTAACAGTTGTACTACATAAGGTTTACAGTTTACGTGAGCGAGACGCACGAAATCAGAGACAGCCACACCGCTGCAGGGCGCGGGGCGGCAGAGCACCGCTCGCCTGCCCGTCACCCGTCTTCTCTCCTCTTCTCTGCGTTGTTCGCCTGTTTTATTTGCTTGTAGTTCGTCCGGAAGGGTGGGGCTTCCGGTTGATGACTGTTGATGAAAGTCATCATTTGCTGATCCTAGTGTCAGTTCATCACAGCTTCCCACGGCCAAAAGCACGACGTGTTGTTAGACATCCTGTTGTGCGACACCGACCGGGTGTCGCCACACGTACAGTCATACATACACATGTACATTATAATATACACATTACATCGCTCGGTTCTCTAAAAGTCGCGACCTCGCGACTCACCCGACCTTTAAAAGCAGTGTACCTACCCATGTTAGTCTACACCCTCGGTTATTACGGCTCCAATTAAATTAAGAAGACTGACTGCCTTGCATCAACTCAGCAATAAAATAAAATAGTGGGTTAGAGTGAAAAGTATTACTCAAGCACTCCCCTTCTCGCATGAAAAAGATGCAGGCAAAAGCTTAGGAACCAAACATAAATTAGTAGATGCGAGGATGCAGGTTATAGTCGTGTGGTGGAAAGATACACAAAGCAGCGTCAGGCTGAACCTCAAGCCGGCGCTAGTCTTTGAAGACGATCACTATGCACCATTCTGTGCAAAAAAAAATCGTAAAGCTCAAATTTCCAACCACCAATTTATCTGACTATTTCTGCCTAAACCACGGGTAAAAGAACACACCAAGGAATTTTTTATTACCGCTGGTGACACCCAAAAAGGTTTAGGTCAGAGGGTCGCGAAGGTTCTCCCCGACGAACGTGTCGACGGGAAACGAAAAAGGACCCAAAATTATTTTAAATGCCATAAAAGTTGGCTGATAAAACCGTGTAGGTTGCCAGTGGGGCTGTAGTCAAGGGATACTGCACTCCTTCGAAGAGGAACTTTAAGGACAATCATGTACACAAGGAACTCTTGTAATAATCTAGCATTAGCTACAGAAATGGTTTCTCCATCTGTCTAGTTTCCCTGTTTAAAACACGAGATCAAATCAGTAGATAGCCTATAGGCGTCCACTTGCCTATTAAAAAGGCCTGGTTTGCACAGTGTCCACAGCAAAATTTATACCCTTTACGAGGCTGTGTTGCCCATCTTCCCCAAATGTTTCAAGAAAAAGTGACCGAAACGCATCATAATCCTTCCGTCCAGTGAACGCGCTCCTGTTTATGAGGGCCCTGCGCCCGTTCCAGGATTGACCTTCGAGCGGCTGAGAGATATTTAATCTCCCGGATTTGACACGAATGAAATGTCCATGACAATCTCACTTTGAAACAAGAAGTCCCTGGCCGAATAATCTGCCTCCCTTGCTACCCTGCGAAAGGCCTAACTGCTGTTGCTGTTAGTGGGTGATTAGAGGCAGAAGCCATTGTGGGATTAGTAAGGTAAGTAAATACCTCTTGGTTACACATGCAGCGTAGGAGGAGCAAGCACCCTTTAAAGACTGCTACACTCCTTACATGAGAACAGTTACCGTTATCCTTGACGGCACTGTTCTTTATCTCTACCCACCCCTCATAGTCCTCTGGTCAGGTTTCTCTGCCATTAAAAAGAGTTACTAGTAAAATGAGGAGTAAAATGGTAAAAGAAAAAAAAATATTGCTGCAAAAATAAGTAAAGTAATAATCATTCACCGCTAAGTATATGCTCACTCCTCCCCTATGCTTTTAAAATGCATAATAAAAGAGGAAAAAGAATAATGAGTGAGGCTTAGCAAGACATAACTTCTCCACTGTGCAATAAAACACACAAAAGAAAGGAGAAAAGAAAATGAATGATTATACATAAAATGCGTAACCATGTTACTCAAGAAAAATATTAAACATCCACACGCCAGAAAAATCAACAGCTGAAAAATCTAATAGATTAGATACGCCCCCACACGCCTAAACACGTGAACATAATAATAGTAATTCACCTAAAATAATGTTACAAGTGGTGTAATTACTGAAACCGTATCAATGAGTGTCAGCTATAATGTGTTAAAAACCTCGAAGACAGCAACTCGATGCCCCACTACTCAGCACGCTCGCGTCCTTCGCCTCGCCGGTGGCAAGGGCAGGGCTGCAGGGGTGGCAGGGTCTGCCGTCCCCCGTCTGGTAGCGGTGGTGGGAGAGGCGGCGGGCAGACAATATACACCCACCAGTCACCTCAAAGGTCCGAGTTGCCTGGCGAAGATAAGTGCGCACCTACGACGAGTTGTGTCGTAGGAAGAAACAAATGCCTGGACACCTCCAAGGAAACTTGGTTGTGTGGAGGTACGAGGCGGGGCGCGCGGGCTGTGTGGATGTGCGGGGCGGGGCGGGGTGTGCTCTCGGGTGCAGCTGTGTGCTGACTCGACTCACGGGCAGGAAAAGCCGCGCGCTGATGTCAGCGTATGCTTGCTGTGTCCGATACCGTTCACTGCCCCCACACACTGTCATTGAAGCTACGTTTGAGAGAGAGATATAACAATTCGGAGTAGTTCGTAACCACGCTGCACATCATTTATGTTAAAAACTTTTAAGCGTTACTTTTTTTTTTTACGTGGTTAACAACGAGGCGGCCACCAGCCACCATGCATTTTATGTTATGTTATATTAGAGATAACACCTATAGAACACTTCGGAGAGGTCCGTAAACCGCTGTTCACCATTTTTGTTAACGATTTTTAAGTGTTTACTTTTTAAGTTGTATATTTAATGTTTAAGGCGCGAACTGTTATCTCACGTCAGGTCCGGTGTACCGTTGCCTGCGTTCACAAGTTGATTGTAGTAAGGTGAGATAACACAATAGCCTTTTTAGTTAAGTGATGTGTGGCCGAGCGGTAGCCGTTATAAGTTCACTTTAGTTCACTTTAGTTCTCTCTCTCAGGTTGATACAAATACCAAATGTATTTTAACTATATTAACAGTTGTACTACATAAGGTTTACAGTTTACGTGAGCGAGACGCACGAAATCAGAGACAGCCACACCGCTGCAGGGCGCGGGGCGGCAGAGCAACGCCCGCCTGCCCGTCACCCGTCTTCTCTCCTCTTCTCTGCGTTGTTCGCCTGTTTTATTTGCTTGTAGTTCGTCCGGAAGGGTGGGGCTTCCGGTTGATGACTGTTGATGAAAGTCATCATTTGCTGATCCTAGTGTCAGTTCATCACAGCTTCCCACGGCCAAAAGCACGACGTGTTGTTAGACATCCTGTTGTGCGACACCGACCGGGTGTCGCCACACGTACAGTCATACATACACATGTACATTATAATATACACATTACACGATATTGAGGAGCAGATGAAAGCACCTTTTTATTAAGGAGCAGATGAAAGCACCTTGATATTGAGGAGCAGATGAAAGCACCTTAATACTGAGAAGCAGATGAAAGCACCTTGATATTGAGGAGCAGATGAAAGCACCTTAATATTGAGGAGCAGATGAAAGCATATCGATATTGATGAGCAGATGAAAGCACAACAATATTGAGGAGCAGATGAAAGCACCTTCATATTGAGGAGCAGATGAAAGCACCTTGGTATTGAGGAGCAGATGTAAACAGCTCCATATTGATTAGCAGATGAAAGCACCTTCATATTGAGGAGCATGTGAAAGCACCTTTATATTGAGGAGCAGGTGAAAGCACCTCGATATAGAGGTGCAGGTGAAAGCACCTTGATATTGAGGAGCAGGTGAAAGCACCATGATATTGAGGAGCAGTTGAAAGCACCTTGATACTGAGGAGCAGGTGAAAGCACCTTGATATTGAGAAGCAGGTGAAAGCACCTTGATATTGAGGAGCAGGTGAAAGCACCTCGATATTGAGGAGCAGATGAAAGCACCTCGATATTAAGGAGCAGATGAAAGCATATCGATAATGAGGAGCAGATGAAAGCATATCGATATTGAGGAGCAGATGATAGCACCTCGATATTGATGAGCAGATGAAAGCACATCGATAATGAGGAGCAGATGAAACCATATCGATATTGAGGAGCAGATGATAGCACCTCGATATTGATGAGCAGATGAATGCATCTCGATATTGAGGAGCAGATGAAAGCATATCAATATTGAGGAGCAGATGAGAGCACCTCGATATTGATGAGCAGATGAAAGCATCTCGATATTGATGAGCAGATGAAAGCACACCGAAATTCATGAGCAGATGAAAGTACATCGATATTGGGGAGCAGATGAAAGCACCTCGATATTGATCAGCAGATGATAGCATATCGATATTGTGGAGCAAATGAAAGTACATCGATAATAATGAGCAGATGAAAGCACCTCGATATTGAGGAGCGGATGATAGCACCTCGATACTGATGAGCAGATGAAAGCACCTCGATATTGAGGAGCAGATGAAAGCACCTCGATATTGAGGAGCAGATGATAGCACCTCGACACTGATGAGCAGATGAAAGCACCTCGATATTGAGGAGCAGATGAAAGCACCTCGATATTGATAAGCAGATGAAAGCACATCGATATTTGGGAGCAGATGATAGCACCTCGATATTGATCAGCAGATGATAGCATATCGATATTGTGGAGCAAATGAAAGCACATCGATAATGAGGAGCAGATGAAAGCACCTCGATATTGAGGAGCGGATGAAAGCATATCGATAGCAGGTGAATGCACATCGATATGGAGGAGCAGATGAAAGAACCTTGATATTGAGGAGCAGATGAAAGCACCTTGATATAGAGGAGCAGATGAAAGCACTTCGATATTGAAGAGCATATGAAAGCACCTTGATATTGAGGATCAGATAAAAGCACCTTGATATTAAGGAGCATATGAAAGCACCTCGATATTGACGAACATATGAAAGCACCTCGATATTGAGCAGCAGATGTAAGCACATCGATATAGAGGAGCATATGATAGCACCTCGATATTGAGGAGCAGATGAAAGCACCTCGATATTGAGGAGCAGATGATAGCTCCTCGATATTGATGAGCAGAGGAAAGCATCTTGATATTGAGGAGCAGGTGAAAGCACCTTGATATTGAGGAGCACATGAAAGCAAATCGATATTGATGAGCAGAGGAAAGCACCTTGATATTGAGGAGCAGATGAAAGCACCTTGATATTGAGGAGAAGATGAAAGCACCTCGATATTGAGGAGCACATGAAAGCAAATCGATAATGAAGAGCAGATGAAAGCACCTTGATATTGAGAAGCACATGATAGATCCTCGATATTGAGGAGCAGATGAAAACACCTTGATAGTGAGGAGCAGATGAAAGCACCTTGATATTAAGGAGTAGATGAAAGCACTTCGATATTGAGGAGCAGATGAAAGCACCTCGATATTAAGGAGTAGATGAAAGCACCTCGATATTGATGAGCAGATGAAAGCACCTCGATATTGATGAGCAGATGAAAGCACCTTGATACTGAGGAGCAGATGAAAGCACCTCGATATAGAGGAGCAGGTGAAAGCACCTTGATATTGAGGAGCAGGTGAAAGCACCTTGATACTGAGGAGCAGGTGAAAGCACCTTGATATTGAGGAGCAGATGAAAGCACCTCGATACTGAGCAGCAGATGAAAGCACCTTGATACTGAGGAGCAGATGAAAGCACCTCGATATTGAGGAGCAGATGAAAGCACCTCGATATTGAGGAGCAGATGAAAGCACCTCGATATTGAGGAGCAGATGAAAGCACATCGATATTGAGGAGCAGATGAAAGCACCTCGATATTGAGGAGCAGATGAAAGCACCTCGATATTGAGGAGCAGATGAAAGCACATCGATATTGAGGAGCAGATGAAAGCACCTCGATATTGAGGAGCAGGTGAAAGCACATCGATATTGAGGAGCAGGTGAAAGCACCTCGATATTGAGGAGCAGATGAAAGCACCTCGATATTGAGGAGCAGATGAAAGCATATCGATAATGAGGAGCAGATGAAAGCATATCGATATTGAGGAGCAGATGAAAGCACCTCGATATTGAGGAGCAGATGAAAGCACATCGATATTGAGGAGCAGATGAAAGCATATCGATATTGAGGAGCAGATGAAAGCACCTCGATATTGAGGAGCAGATGAAAGCACCTCGATATTGAGGAGCAGATGAAAGCATATCAATATTGAGGAGCAGATGAAAGCACCTCGATATTGATGAGCAGATAAAAGCACCTTGATATTGAGGAGCAAGTGAAAGTACCTTGATATTGAGGAGCAGATGAAATCACCTCGATATTGAGGAGCAGATGAAAGCACCTTGTTATTGAACAGCAGGTGAAAGCACAACGATATTGAGGAGCAGATGAAAGCACCTTGAAACTGAGGAGCAGATGAAAGCACCTCGATATTGAGGAGCTGATGAAAGCACCTCGATATTGAGGAGCAGATGAAAGCACCTCGATATTGAGGAGCAGATGAAAGCACCTCGATATTGAGGAGCAGATGAAAGCACCTCGATATTGAGGAGCAGATGAAAGCACCTAGATATTGAGGAGCAGATGAAAGCACCTCGATATTGATGAGCAGATGAAAGCACATCGATATTGAGGAGCAGATGAAAGCACCTTGATATTGAGGAGCAGATGAAAGCACCTCGATATTGAGGAGCAGATGAAAGCACCTCGATATTGAGGAGCAGATGAAAGCACATCGATATTGACGAGCAGACGAAAGCACATCGGTATTGAGGAGCAGATGAAAGCAGCTTGATATTGAGAAGCAGATGAAAGCACCTCGATATTGAGGAGCAGGTGAAAGCACATCGATATTGATAAACAGATGAAAGCACCTTGATATTGAGGAGCAGATGAAAGCACCTCGATATTGAGGAGCAGATGAAAGCAACTTGATATTGAGGAGCAGATGAAAGCATCTTGATATTGAGGAGCAGATGAAAGCATCTTGATATAGAGGAGCAGATGAAAGCACCTTGATATTGAGGAGCAGACGAAAGCACCTCGTTATTGAGAAGCAGATAAAAGCACCTTGTTATTGAGGAGCAGATGAAAGCACCTCGATATTGAGTAGCAGATGAAAGCACCTCGATATTGAGAAGCAGATGAAAGCACCTCGATATTGAGGAGCAGATGAAAGCACCTCGATATTGAGGAGCATATGAAAGCACATCGATATTGAGGAGCAGATGAAAGCACATCGATATTGAGAAGCAGATGAAAGCACCTCGTTATTGAGGAGTAGATGAAAGCACCTCGACATTGAGAAGCAGATGAAAGCACCTCGATACTTAGGTGCTTTCATCTGCAGGACAAGTGCAGTGTTGTTATTCCTAAAGGAAAATGAGTCATCAGATCACTGATAAACTATAGGCACCATTTTCAAAGTCAATACACTAATATAAATGTGATATGTAAACTAAAAAAAAAAAAAACTGGAATACTCATTCAACAAAGCACTTACAGTACCTGGCCTCTGCAAAGAAAAAAAAGTTATTAAAGATAAATTACATAAATTAGAAGTAAATAAAAAATACTGATGAAATCACTTCATGAAGGCAAAGTAGGATTTTACTACTACATATAAGCAAATAATATGATAGCCCCAGAGGCGCAGTTAGTTCTCAACAATATAAACTTGCTAAATGGTGCCTATAGTTTCTCAGTGATCTGATGACTCATTTTCCTTTAGGAATTAACACTGCACTAGTCCTGCCAGCTGCCCGTGGCCCCTTGTGGGGGTGACAGAAAATGCCAAGCAGAGCTGGGTCTCCATATTCCCCAGGAAGGGGAGGAGGGCAAGGTCCTTATTGTTGCATGTGTGAATTTAAATGAACTGGCTGAAGAACGAAAAAGGAGAATAAGTTATAGAAGCATTCAGGAGAGGAAAGGTATTTCTAGGTATTAGTGAAACCCAGAAATGGTGTGGTGCACAGACTTGTTCAAATAATGACAAAAATAGTTTGTAGGCATGCGGAGAGAAAAGGACTGGTATGGCAGCAGATGAAACGGGAATAGGAAAGGAAGGGGGCGCATTATTGGTCTCCTCAAGAGTATAGATGAAAATGGATGGAATGGATTGATGATAGTGTGGATGACTGGTAGGACGGGTGTGGTAGCCCTATGTGCATAAACCCTAATGGTTGTGAAAAGGGTAATAAAGAAAACTGTTAACCCCCCAACTGTCTCATGCATCAGAGGTGTGGATGAGTGGTGTAGCGTGCCGATCACTAATGTGTGTACTAGTAGAAATGAGCAATGCGAGATGCATTTTGTGTGTTGAGGTGGGACGGAGAAGGCATTAGAGCATGAATGAAAAGGTTTGGTAAAGGTGTGACACCAAAAGCAGTGAGTTGTGAAGCATGGTGCTTTGAGATGGTTGGCCACATGACGAATAAGTATGAGTTTGTGAAAAGACTTTACAGAGCAGGACTGAGGAGAGGGGGAGACCACTTGTGAAATGGATCAATAGAGCAGATGGTTAATGGAAAAAAATAGTTGGTAGATGAGAGAATGTGTGTACTGAGAGGATGTGACTGAACAGGGAGACATGGTGGGGTTTTTTTACAACAAAGGAGGCAGCTCAAGGGCACACAAAAAAAGAAAACAATAAAAAAAGCCCACTACTCGCTGCTCCCAAAAAATTATTAAAAGAGGTGGCCGAAAGAAAGATCAATTTCGAGAGGAGAGGTGTCCTGATACCCTCCTCTAGAAGAGTTCAAGTCGTAGGCAGGAGGAAATACAGATGAAGGAAGATTGTTCCAGAGTTTACCAGCGTGAGGGATGAAAGAGTGAAGATGCTGGTTAACTCTTGCATAAGGGGTTTGGACAATGTAGGGATGAGCATGAGTAGAAAGTCGTGTGCAGCGGGGCCGCGGGAGGGGGGGAGGCATGCAGTTAGCAAGTTCAGAAGAGCAGTCAGCGTGGAAATATCGATAGAAGATAGAAAGAGAGGCAACATCGCGGCGGAATTTAAGAGGTAGAAGGCTATCAGTAGGAGGAGGAGAGCTGATGAGATGAAGAGCCTTAGACTCCACTCTGTCCAGAAGAGCTGTGTGAGTGGAGCCCCCCACACGTGGGATGCATACTCCATTGGGTAGGCGGTGGCCGAACTGGTAGCGTACTGGGCCCACATTCACCGCGTGATGGACGACGCGGGTTCGAGTCCCCACGCTACCACTCGGATTTTTCAGTCACCACCGAGTGGCTTAAAACTACCCACATGCTGTCCTGAAGACCACCCATCAACCCGGACTCTAGAGGAAGCCGTCCAAGCGAATCAAGAACGAGTTCCGGGGGGCAGCATGAGCCAATGCAAGATGGCACCGCTATAAACACTCGCCTGCGCCAGAACGGGCAGGGCCGACCATCAGGCCACACCGGGAAGATGCCTACCGGCGCAATAGGCAACAACGTAAAAAAAAAAAAAGTGTGACTGCTCCCTTGAGGGAACATGGCATTGAGATTGATGGGTATAGTACTACTACATAAAAATGTGACTCAATGTAAATTTTGCAGAGGGTCACATATATCATCAGCCTGCCCTGAAGTCTGCTCTTCTGAACTCAATCATGGTAGAGGCTGTGCTGTCCTCACTCCTGTCAGTATACTGCCCGTGCCTGCCTCGATCCTCCCAGCCTTCCTTCTTCCAAGGTATTCTAAAATTTTCAGCTTGTTGTATACATTGTGAAAGTCAGTCTGGAATTTTGATGGTACAGAGATGACACAAGTGAACAAAGTCTACAAAATATATTGATTCATGGTACTTTCTACAGTGAAACTCAAAAATATGCAAAACCTCAATTTAATGGCAGCTGTGTCTATATTTGAATTTTGATATAGTTATCTAACAATACAAATCATGATTGATATGCAGTAAAGAACAGCTGGAAATGTTTATAGGTCTTCAAAATTGTACTAAGTAATAACTCAGGCAGCCTCTGGAGAAATATTATTAGCATCTAGTTTCAAAAGATACAAATTATTTTAAGTTACAGCTTATTGAATGTATTGTGCAGTGACATAACAAACCTATAGTACACAGCTGTCCTGATAAGTCTCCTTTTTTTCCAAATTTTGCAACATTCACGATCTTTGCTTCAGCTTCCATCCTGTAGAACATCATCTCTCTTCCTTTACCTCTTCTTCTTAACTGAAACACGGGTCTCTGGGGCTACTGAAAGTAATCGTCAATAGTGAGGGTAGGCTTTCTTTGGGGGTTTCTTGGACAACTCCAGTCCATTAGTGGCTGCCGTGATGGATGTCTCTTGCTATCTTCATTCTAGCTTTCAACCCAAGCTGGATGCTGCATCTATGTATGCCAAGATGACACTTCCTCTCGTGCCCATGACCTTGATCCTACAGAATTTTCCACCATTTGTCTAAGACTTCTGTCATACTCCATATGAGGACAGAAAAGACCCTTGTATGTGGACAGCATGTGTGAGGGGGAATAGAGCTGGTGATAACGATACAAATGCATAACCTCGAAGAATCTGATTTAGCAAGAGAGGAAATAAGTTTTCAGTTAATGTTTTGAGTTAAGGATAGACAGAGCATATTTAGTGTAGGGGAAGGGGGCTGCTGAGTGTGATAGAAGACTAGGGAATAGACGATGGAATTTGTTCAGTTGATAGGCGGAGAAATTGACTTTTTCCTCAGAGAGGGAAATAAAATAGTCGTACAGAATACAGGTGCTGAGAGGTTTAGGGGAAGACAGTGGCAGGATTACCACAGCATAGATAGATCAGCTTGAAAGGAAACACGATATAAAAACAGAGGGATAGAATTCCGAACATCTGTTCCCTATTCTATGACTACACTCAGCTGTCCACTTAAACAATTAACATATTTGGTCTATCCTCATAATTTCATCTCACCTCTTCCTAAATCAGCTTCTTTGAAGTTTTGTGTTCTGTATTAGTCTTTCAGTTTTTTACCCCTCACAAATGATATCCAGGGGCCTTGTCTGTCCTCGTATGGAGAGCGCATTTCATATAGGAGGGGCTTCACTCACATAGCTGTTTTGGACTCGATGGAGTCAAACCTAAACTCTCTTCTTCTATAGCAAACTCTGCTGCAATGTTGCCCCTCTGTCTTCTACAGACATTTTCATGATGATTGCCCTTCTAAGCCTGCTAACTACATGCCTCCACCTCTACTGTGGTCCCTTTTTACATAACGTTCTACTCGTCTCTATACTATCCTAATTCCTTATGCAGGTTAACTCCAGAGCAGCCCTCCTTCATCTATTTCCTCCTGCCTATCTAGACACTTCTCCATTTGAAATCAACCACTCTCTTCTGGCCTCTCATTTTTTTTACTCATGTTGGAACAGAGAGGCAGTGGCTGAATGGTTAGTGTGCAGGTCCTGCGTTCACCAAGTTCTGGACAATGCGGGTTCAAATTCTCTACTACCATCTGGGATTTTTCAGTCATTGCCAAGTGGCATAAGGCTACCCACGTGCTTTCCTGAAGATCACCTATCAACCCCAACTCTAGAGGAACTGTCCAAGTGAATCAAGAATGAGCTCCGGCGGGCAGCATGAGCCAAGAAGAAATGGTGCTGCTATAAACACTTGCCTGCGCCATGACGGGCTTGGGTCGACCACCAGGCCCCTGAAGAAAGCCTACCAGCGCTATAGGCCAGAGTGTAAAGAAAAAAAAAACTTGGCTCGGAATTTGTCAGCTCTTTTGGGGAACAGTGCCAGATGTTTGACAGACAACTGGATTGTCCTTACACTGTGAACTACACATCTCTATCCAGATTGGTACAGGTGCTTATTGGAGGGTTGCAACACCTGGCCATACCTGAAGGAAAGTAACACCAATATTAGAATAGCCCTCCACCCTCGACATGCTGCAATGTCATTAAAAACTTTAATTTGATTGTTACAAAGGTTTTAATAATGCATTTGTTATTCATTAATATACTGATGGGATAATTAATCTTGTTTTATTTTAAAATTGTTCCAGTTCTTCTCCAGAGCCACTGACCTTTAACAATAATCTTAGACCTACTCATATATTCCTTACCAATTTTTGTCACATAAGTAGCAACACTCCACTATCCCTATGCTCAGGGAAATGGGTTATTAAATCAATTTGTATAATCAAAATTTCTAATTAATGTGACTGGATGAAATATAAGAAAAGCAAATGGCAAACTGACTAAAGTTCCTGGAAATATACCTATGATCAGTGGCAGTAAACAAATGAAACAGAAAACCTGATGGAGTACAAAGATTAGGAAGAAAACTACGTAGATGACAGAGCTGGGATAACTGACCTTAAAATTGTCTGATATCTGATCTAAATCTAGCATGGACAAGCTGGAAGAACAGCAGAAACATGAACACAACCAGTAGACTGGGCATTGGCAGATACCAGTTGTTTACTCTTGTGAATGTCACAAATAATATGGAAGAGGTAGTTACGTACGTAAAGAATTTACCTACATGGAATTGTACAACAGTCACGGTGGCCAAGAGGAAGGTGGCGAGTATGTTTTGCTGTATTTGGAAAGTCCCAGTGTAACTGTAGATAAGTAAATAAAGGAAACGAAATGTGTAGGAGTAAATCATGATGAGAAGCCTTTGAAAAGACCTTATAATTAGTTCAGAAATTCCTATACTTGAGTTTAATAAAGTAGCTCAAATATATACAAAATGCTTTCAGAATCAGAATTCCCAAAGCCTGAATAAATGTTGGTGGGCAGGAACACATTCACATAAAGGCTGTGTACCATGCGGGTTACCCAAAGTCTACTTCCCACGGTCTCCTGAATGTGTGTGCCTGTGTTAAAAAATCAGCCCACCTAGCTGTTTATCCTCCCTTTCAGGATGCTTGATAAATGGAAACCTGGGGAAGGTAAACTCTGGTTTTCATCATATTCATTCTCTAACCAATCATCAGGTTCTGTGTTGTTCCTCCACAACTACTGTTGCTATAGTCTTACTGAATTATTTTGAAAAAAAAATATCAAGGAGATTACACAGTTTGAAAGTATTCAGGTCTGAAGATAAATATGAAGAAAACTAATGACCCTCCTTCAAAGCCTGTATGCCGTCAGTATTACTAGGAATACAGTCTCCAGGAGTGACATGCAGTAATACTTGTATTTATAATAGTTTCACTAACAAAAATATACTTAAAAGGCCCTTGTTTGGGAACTATGACAAACTGCAACATTGTTTCTGTTTCACTAACAAAAATATATTCAAAAGGCCCTTGTTTGGGAACTATGACAAACTGCAACATATTGTTTTTAAGTTACCATTTGCAAAGGTTAAGGAGTCAAATATTATTAGTTATTGCCCTCTGACTGGTCCGTCTAATACTTAATGGCCCATATAATTATAAATGATCAGACGGGATGGCCCAGGCTAGGCACATCTATGGTGCTGGGAACAATTATTAAGGTTGCGTCACCACACTAATAAATTTGATAACATTGTCGTGTTCAAAATTCGAGCCAATTAACTTACGGTGCAACTGTGCCAAATTTGACCTGTCCAGCCCACTCCTGAGTCCTGACCCCCGGATTGCCACTCAAGTGTCGGTCCCTGGCAACAAGTACCTAACCATCTAGTTACTATCCTCTGGGAATAAACATGCATTGTACGGGATAGAAGGCCAGCAGTGCATGTCTATGTGTCATATGACAAGACCCAAACAGGTAAACAGCAATCGCGATGCTAACTTTGGTCCGTGTCGCAGTAAAGATTCCACTGTTCCAAAATGTCCCTGCCTAGACACACGACCCAGCTGGCCTATTCATACGAACGAAATGCAGCCCATGATCAGGATCACTGATAACCCAGGGCAATGACTAGTTAACTATCTCCCTCCCTCGATGCACCTTCATAATGGCTGCTCAGCATTTCATGCAAATGAAGATAATGAACAATAAGCAAAATATATACTTGGGTAAAATTCTTTGTGTAATTAGATTTATATATTAATATTTTCACTTGGTTAGGTCTATCTATCAGTCTACCTACCTATAGAAAATGCACTTCCATACGTGTGTGTGTGTGTGTGTGTGTGTGTGTGTGTGTGTGTGTGTTAAGCAGTGACAATCACTAACCTGCAGCAACTGCTGGATCATTCAGTCCAGCCTGGCTGTCGTTCAGTCATCCCGGGGAGTGTCTGTTCAGCCGCTAGTCTGCTGGGGGTATATAAAAAAAAGTATATACCTGTGTGATACTGATATACCTATGTGGAGAAAAGGAATAGCCTATATGCTAGACAATCCTTCCAGGCTGTGTTATTGTATAAAAAACATTTATTCTAGAAAGGTTTTATTTTATGGTGTTTTTCACACACCATATATAAATGAAAAGCATATTCAGAAAATAAAATATACTGACAAGGAAAGGGTAACAGCGTGGCAACAAATCGACTCACTGGGGCCTCGCCCGCTGCACCCCGACATCTGAGCCAAAGAAGCTTGCCTACCCTTGATATAAACCGTTCACTGACGCACCGCTGAGCTACAGTCACCAGTCTCTCTCACACACACACACACACACACACACACACACACACACACACACACACACATCGATGTACGGGACACGACGGTCTGTTAGTGTTCTGGGAATGTCTTAAACTCACCTATATGTCTGCATCCCTAATTAAGTCGCGTTGTGGTGTTTTTTGCTTTATTTTTGAGCACATATCGGCAGCAAAATGATGGAAGAGGTGCCACTCACCCATGCGGTCAGCAAATTATGATGGGCCGGGAGGGAGGACTACAGTTTAACGCAAAGCCAGGCACATTACCTCGCCAGTGCATCTGCAAGACTGTGGTCTGTTAACTGCAATGATACTACATAGTCCCCATGCTTGGATGTAGAGCCTTCTAGAATTCTTGATTACCAGACATCTAGCAACTACCCACGAACCGAAGCTTCAACCACCGGTTCAATTTCCGTTCGCCGCACGGCATCTGGCGTAGTGACTTGTCTGGGTGTTGTTATTAGGCTCTCAGTCGCCTGGAGAGGTGCCACAACACAGCAAATGATCGTACTGGATCTCTCAGTGTATGTTCAGAAGAGGACACAAAGGTTGCTTGAACATGGAAATTAGGCCTCTGCGAGGTTCCTTCCTTATCGCCCTTGTACTAGTGTGTGTGTGTGTGTGTCAGGGGGGGGGGGGGGGTCTTAAGGACTGAATGGAGGATGTTGCCGTCTGACGATCATTAAAATGTTAATCTATTAACATTGTGCCAAGAAAGAGATTGACAAATATCCTAATATACAAAGTTCAAATATTAAAGTCGAACTATAGTGAACGGATAAGATATTTTCGAGAATAAGGCTTGTCAGCGTAAAGCGTGATGTTTTCTTATTAACATATAGACTACCTATTAAGTAAACTACTGGATTCATTCATATTATTTAACGGTTAATAACACCATCCGGCGTGCCTCGTTCCGCTGATTTACTGATTGAATAGTCAACATTCATTACTGTTGGCTTGTTAGGTATTTGGTTGGAACAGTTGCCATGACAACATAACGTCATATATAGACTGTGTGTGTGTGTGTGTGTGTGTGTGTGTGTGTGTGTGTGTGTGTGTGTGTGTGCCACGCACGCCAAACAAGCCTGATTGAGAATGACATGTGTAGAAAAGCTTAAAAATTCGAACACTTGAATCTTAGTCATGCCTACTTTTTCAATCTGTGCTGACATTGTCAAATCTTATCAAAAACATCTAAATACAAATATAACTATTCAAACATATTAGTGTCCACCTGAATTCGATTAGCATTGATTATTCTATCAACAAAGATCAAGTACTGCGTGACTGTCACGGTGACAGCACAGGATGCTTCAGAATGAAAAAACCTGCTCGGGACTCACCTGCTGGAAGCTGAAGGGCATGACGCGGGTGTCGGAGGAGCCGCCGCCCCGTCTGGAGCCGCGGCGCTCCAGGCCTGGGTCGAGCACCGATTCGAAAATGTTAACTGATCCCATAAAGAAAATTAGCAAGCTGTTTCTATTTTTTTAACTTTAATGCCCATCTTAGGTCCTCCCTTCCCATACACATACTCGTACATAAAAATGCCCCCTTGTGTGTTCAGACGTTCCCAGAATTATTGAGTAAGCGGCAAGGAGCACCTGATAGCTATGAATATAAGAGAGAGAGAGAGAGAGAGAGAGAGAGAGAGAGAGAGAGAGAGAGAGAGAGAGAGAGAGAGAGAGAGAGATTTTTTTTGTTTTGATTAATTTATTACACGCAAGGGTGCCAAGCTTAGTACATGTTCAGGATGCTAACTTCGATACAGGCGACTCGTGCCTCACAGGGCACGCTGTGATACTGAGTCAACAGTAGGGGAAAAAAAAAAAAAATAATAATAATAATAATAATAACAATAATTTAGCATCCCCCAAAATGTGGATGTCGAGTGAGGATAACATCTAGATTGTTTCCAGACGATAAATATTTACATGTCTCCACAAGTGAGAGTCCTTGTGGTATTAAGTCAGCAACACGTGGACACTAGGGCGGCTCGATTTGACATTTTTTTTTAGTTTTGCTTTTGGGTAGTGTGGAAAACCTGTCTATTGGTGAGAAAACACTGTGTGTAAAGTTATTTTGATCTGAGTTAATATCTTCAGGTGGCACATGTCGGTCAAAGTTTGGGAAAATGGCAAAAAATAGCATTTAAAAAAAAATACAAGTAAAAAACAATATTAGCAATCATTTTATTGGGTAGGGATCTGTTGGTTAATAATAGCCCAAAGAATGGTGTGTAAAAATTCCAGCTTAAAAAAGGAATATTTTCAGGTGGCACATTCAAGTCAAAATAATACATAAGTGGCCAAAATTCGTACTTTGCTATTTTTTTGCATCACTTCTGGGAAATAATTTGGACATCTATAATCTGCACATCTTTGCAAAGCATTGCATACAATGACTAACCTTGACTAACCTTGGTAGGGACTATTTCTCGGTAATCATTGTGTGAAGCTTGTGGGAGCACAGAGCGTGTCACTGAGTCAGCACTGTCAGTTGCTACCCAGCACTAGTGGAGAGAGGACCTGCGCTCCTCGCTCTTGCACATTTGGAGGCTATTGGATATCAAGAGACTTGTCACTATGTCCAAGAGCACCCAGCATCCACTGACAAGAGAGAAAACAATGTGCCCTATAGCTGGCCAGCAAGCAGAATTAGTTCAAAATGAGCTTCCAACATTTGGGGCCATTCTAAGGGCTTATCTGTGGCATAGGAATGATATAAAGACAACAGGTAAGGATCCTCCACACAAACTCATTACTGAAAGCCTCACATCCAAGTTGATCAATATATGGCAATCCTCATCTATACCAATTGTTTCTAGAAAAAGGATATATGATATGATAAGCACCTTACATAGTCAGTACAAGAGCTTACTTAAAGTAAATAAGAACAGGAGAAATTCAGATTCATTTAAGAAAAAGTTGCTGTTATTCCAGGAAAAGTCAAGGCAATTATTTGATATTGCCTGTTGCAAGTGCACTGATTTTGATAAATGCACTTGTGCTAAGGAACATAAAGTACCTCAAGCAGAAAGACCGTTCTTAATTAATCAAAGAGGATCAAGAACAATGGTTATTGGCGGTTTAGACAAGAAAACAACTGCAGCCAATATCAAGAAAGTTATCAGACAAAGAAAAGATCGTTCCAGCATGACAGAGGTGAGCACAAGCAAGAATAATTTTGAAAATTTTGAACCAGGATCATCACCTACTAGCTCATGTACTACAAGCGACGCTTCTGACTTTGAAGAAGAGCTATCAGATCGACTCAAGCTTAGTACAAAGAAGAAAAAAGTTGTAAGAGATTTGCCATCACTAGGAGCTGTGTGCGACAGAACTGGTATCTCCAACCGTTCAGCGGCTTTAATAGCAACTTCTGTTTTGCAAGATTATGGGATAATCAGTGATGAAAATAAGGAATCAATAATCGACCGTCACAAAGTTACTAGGCTAAGATCGAAATCTCGTAAGACACAGAAAGATTCAAGACCCAAGATTCCTCTTAAGGCTCTCTATTTTGATGGTCGCAAGGACAAAACTCGCACTCAAGAAGAGAGGTGCCAAGAAATCACTCAACATCATTACAGAAGAACACATAGCTCTGCTACAAGAACCAGGCTCAGAATTTTTAGGTCATGTAACTCCTACATCTGGTTCTGCTTTGAATATAACCACTGCCATAATGAAATATCTTGAAAAAGAAAATATTGATACTGCTGAACTAAAAGCAGTTGGATGTGATGGCACAGTGACAAACACTGGACTAAAAAATGGCATTATTTCCTGCATGGAAAGAATTCTTGGAAGGCCACTTCAATGGGTAATCTGTCTTCTTCATGAAAATGAGCTTCCGCTTCGACATCTTGTAACTTCTCTGGACGGCAAGACTTCCGGCCCTACAGGTTTAACTGGTGACATAGGAAAGCAGCTTAATGATTGCGAGAAGCTTCCTGTTGCAAATTATGCCCTGAACAATCTGACTACTTCTCCACGTTCCCAAATATAAATGACTTGAGTACAGATCAGCAATATTTGCTGGACATTTGCAAAGCTGTCTCTCAAGGAACCTGTGAAAAGTCATTAGCTAGTCGAAGTCCGGGAAAGATGTCACATTCACGATGGGTAACTACAGCCAACAGGATCTTGAGACTATATATTTCAACAGAGAATCCATCTAAGAACCTGATGGAAATAGTCAAATTCATAATGCACGTTTACAGTCCAATGTGGTTTAAGATTAAGAGTGAACCCTTTATTATCCATGGGGCAAATCACATGCATGAGACGATTGTGCGAATGAGAAGTTTAAGTGTTCAAACTCAAGAAATAGTAAAGCCCATCCTTCAAAGAAATGGTTACTTCTGTCATCCTGAAAACATACTTATTGCAATGGTTGCAGATGACAGAAGTCACATCCGTGAACTTGGATGGCGGCGGATACTTAAAGCAAGAAAGAGCAAGAACCAAGGGGAAGTCAGAAGATTTAAAGTTCCACCAATCAAATTCAATGCTCAAAATTATTTTGACATGATAGAATGGCAAGATGACATAACTGAGCCTCCACTGACAAAAGAGATTTCAGAAACCCAAATAGAAGAGCTAATTAAATCACAGGAAGCCTACCAAGGCCTAACAGATCTCCCGTGCCATACTCAGGCAGTAGAACGTCTAATAAAACTTGTGACAGAAGCTTCTGAGAAGGTATGTGGTGAGGAAAGGCGTGATGGATACATCCGAACAACATTAGCATCAAGGAAAAAGATGCCAGCTTATGAAAACAAAGCACAATATAAGCTTTAGACAACTCTAGCTTTAAAGGTAGGGTGGTTGGGATGGAGCTAGGGTGGAACTCGTCTTACAGCTACCTCCTCGTGGTGAGTTCTGGGTTATTATTGTTGAATGATATTTTCATCAATAATATGCTAAAAGCTGTAAAAATATCTATTTGTGATCACCTGAACATATATAGATGTCCAAATTATTTCCCAGAAGTGATGCAAAAAATAGCAAAGTACGAATTTTGGCCACTTATGTATTATTTTGACTTGAATGTGCCACCTGAAAATATTCCTTTTTTAAGCTGGAATTTTTACACACCATTCTTTGGGCTATTATTAACCAACAGATCCCTACCCAATAAAATGGTTGCTAATATTGTTTTTTACTTGTATTTTTTTTTAAATGCTATTTTTTGCCATTTTCCCAAACTTTGACCGATATGTGCCACCTGAAGATATTAACACAGATCAAAATAACTTTACACACAGTGTTTTCTCACCAATAGACAGGTTTTCCACACTACCCAAAAGCAAAACTAAAAAAAAAATGTCAAATCGAGCCGCCCTAGTGGACACTCCAAGCAATAGTGTTCAAGGGTGTTTGCATTGGGCGCGTCACACAGCTTACAGGAGGAGAAGTGAGGCGCGTCCCCCGCCTCGGCCAGCTGCCACACTCGCCGGTACCCAAGCCGGAGACGAGCACACACTACATTATGGCGGCGAACCATGAGACCGGAGCGACGGTACATGTGTGGACGAGGCAGGAAGTGTTCGTAGTGCTGGATAGACGCACTGGCGGCCCTCTCAGCATCGCTACGGTGACGGGTGGAGGAGCAGGCAGCTTGGCGTACCATTTTCTTGCACCACGGCAAGGAGGTAGCAGCGGCACCAGCAGCTGGCGGGTCCAGGTCACAGGCAGCCCTTGCAAGACGGTCCGCAACGTCGTTGGCCAAGAGACCGATGTGTGACGGAATCCATAAAAAGTGCACCGGCAGTGAACTCTCGAGGGCTGTGGCAAGGCGGCGGAGAATTTGTGTGACCAGTTGCTGGTATGTAGGCCGGGGGAAGGAGAGGGCACGGAGAGCAGATTTTGAGTCACAGATGATGAGGCCGTTGAGTCTGCTCCGCGATAACACAGTGACAGCATCCAAGAGTCCATGGAGCTCACAGTACGTAGAACTAGACGAATTCGGGAGACGACGCCCTGCCCAACCCCCAAACGGAGGCTCCAGATTGGGGGAGAACACAGCACAGCCAGCACTGCCGTCCCCTTGAAGGGAACCGTCGGTGTAGAGGTGGTGGGCCACGCGAAGAGACGAGGACAATCTGGCGATGGTTTCCAGGGCTCGTTGTCGCTGGAGCTGAGATAGGTCAGACGTGGAAGTCAGAGTGTAGGTGACTGTTGGCACTGGAGTCTGCCAGGGAGGGGGGCCGCGATGCACGTCCTCCGCCACCAGGGGTGTGGAGTCGGATTTTCAAAACTCCGACTCCGACTCCGACTCCGACTCCAGTAAATTTAAATGTTGCGACTCCGACTCCGACTCCGACTCCAGTAAATTTAAATGTTGCGACTCCGACTCCGACTCTGTTTTTTTTTTTTTTTTGCGCGACCTATATATATATATTTTTTTTTTTTTTTTATACAGTCATATATATATATATATATATATATATATATATATATATATATATATATATATATATATATATATATATATTTTTTTACATGAGGGATGGTGGCCAAGGGAAAAGATTAAAAAAGGACGCTAGTTGCTAAACCCCAAAAAGACGAAAGTTAAAGGAATCAATACTTATATATTTTCGAGTCAATCCATAATAAAAGTGTACTTGACGATTATATAATTATCATAAATTAATAAAAATTATCTTTATATGTAATAACATGCTGTAATTATTCTTTAAATAAGTAATGGTATTCATGGTTATTGTTCTGCTATAATTATCTGATGTAATAAAAACTTGTGGGATGGAAGTAATATTAAATGTAACTAAATTCTTATTTATTTGATCACAGCGGCACAGCCTTTGAAAAATGTGTATGTGGTTTGATTTTTTTTTTTTTTCAAAATGAACTTAAAGTATTAGGTACTGTATCAATTGTTTCACTTAAATTTGAAACTACCAGCGGCGCTTTGATAAGGTTTAAAGCTAAGTTAAAGCTGGTACAAGAAGTGAAATCTTTACTAAAAAAATTAGCACGTAAAGGAGTCGGAGTCGCTCATATTTTTACCGACTCCGACTCCGACTCCGACTCCGACTCCGACTCTGACTCCAATTCCGACTCCGACTCCGACTCCGACTCCGACTCTGACTCCAATTCCGACTCCGACTCCGACTCCGGCCAAAAGTAGCCGACTCCTCGACTCCTCGACTCCGACTCCGACTCCACACCCCTGTGGACCGCCACGATGTTGATGGTGAGCCTCTGAATGTTTGAGCTGACAGTGCTGACCAGTGTGTGACCACCACTACGAAGCAGAGGACGAGGTGCAGCTGGATCTAGTGAGGTCTCGATGACGTGAGAGAAGTGGGGAGAGAGGTGAGGGCGATGCAGACATTTGATGCTGAAATAGGTAACGTTGGTGCATATTCTGTCCACAAGTGGCGGAAGCTGTAGTTCACGTTGCATATTGACAATTCTGGTGGAGACGGGGCAACCAAGAATGAGCCTCATTGCCTGATTCGAGAGAGAGAGAGAGAGAGAGAGAGAGAGAGAGAGAGAGAGAGAGAGAGAGAGAGAGAGAGAGAGAGAGAGAGAGAGAATTATCCGTAGTTGGCAAAATAACATCATCTCAGGGCGCCTCCAAGCACACACACACACACACACACACACACACACACACACACACACACACACACACACACACACACACACACACACAGTCATATCCATGCGCCCTGAGGGGAGGGTGAGGGGGCCCCCATTCCGCCTCTTAATTGTGCGGCGAGTATAGTTACTTATAATTATAGTTGAATGGTTAGTTTAATAGATAGTTTAATAGTTAGTTTGTTAGATCGTTAGATGGTTAATTACTAGAAGTTAGTTAGTTAGGTAGTTAGGTAGGTAGACACTAGGAGATTCAAGGGAGTATACGCTACAGCTGAGCCTGGCCGCGTTGCTCATCTCCTCATTGGCTTCTGGGCTTGTGGTATATATATAAACCACAGTTTACCTTCTCCAGGTTTCTCCAGGTATGTACTCATTTGTCGACCAGCCAGAAAAGGAGGGCAAACAGCAGGCTGGGCTGGGCGCCGATTACTTAGGCCGGGATTCGAACCCAGGCCCTCAGATTAGTAGTCAACCATTTTAACCAATTCACCACGAAGGCACCGATCATAGCTTTATTACAAGTGCATTACTGCATAAGAAAGATGTATTTCATGTATATATATCTATATCTATATCTATATCTATATATCTATATCTATATCTATATATATATATATATATATATATATATATATATATATATATATATATATCTATATATATATATATATATATATATATATATATATATATATATATATATATATATATATATATATATATATATATATATATATATATATAGTTTCCAAGTTATCTCAGCTCGCCAGAAGAAAAATAACAGTCGTAGAAAACTGGTTGCCCCGTCCGTCATGCCCGTGAAGCTGCAACCTGTGGTTTGTGACGCAATTATGAGGCCACATCTAAGTGTAAATACAGTTGTTTGCCGAATATCAGCCTTTTGTATGACATATCGAAACAATGAATGTATGTATTTGTCATATAGTAAAATTCGAAATATAGCAAAGATCTCACTTCATCCCTGAAATGACGAGGACCATGGAAATATTGCAGCAGTCGGACGGACGGAAGGACGGACGGACACACACACACACACACACACACACACACACACACACACACACACACACACACACACACACACAGGGCAGTAGATGTGTTTCTAAAGTCGGGATGTGTTTAGAATATATTAGTCGGTCTGTCAGAAATGTCGCTCCACCGGCGGTCACTCGTGGTGACAGCAAAAGACCTTATCTAAGGGAGTCACAAAGGGAGCAAGCGGTCATGACGCTGTGGGTGACTCCCGAGCTGGTCACCGCGTACTTGTAGGCGGCCTCGCGGCTCCCTGTGGATACCAGTGAGAGGATTGGTGAGGGAGAACAGGTGAGGGCCTTCAGAGGTGCACCATCGCTCACCGCACTGAACTGTTCGTATTTGTCAATAACTAACCTGACATCTATTAATATTTTTGTTTTTTAGAAGCATAGCTGTCATAGTTCACAAGAGATTAATACACTAGGAACTTTCCTTTGTTGAGAAAAAAAATGTCAAGGAAGCCTTCAGCCATCCAGGTAACCACACCAAGAAGTCATTGTATATTCTTTTCCGTAGATCAACACAACTGAGTTACGACAAATCAGATCATGTTCGCTGTTACCTATTTATGAATTCCTAAAAAAAACTAATTAACATCAAGACAATTATTTGATTCCAAGTCATTCTTTACGTGTAATGCGGCGTTCGGAAGAAGCGGGTGAAGGACTGCTGCCCCAGGCCACCGGTGCGGCAATAACCCAGCAATGCCACATTCAAGGGCGGCCTGTCTGCGTGTGTCTGCCTTTTTCGTCATAATCACCGGGCGGCCCCTCGATGGTGATGTCCCGAGGGCTGATGGCGGGAGCAGCAGCACTGAAGAGTTCTGTGGCGTTATGTTTAACGTCTTGGCTCCACGAGATTATATGCCGAAAATGACCCACAGTTTGCTGCCTGCACTTTATGTCAGGCATGTATGGCGTCGCAGAGTCACAGAAGTCATGTGAGGTATTCTCGTCACAGATTTCATGCGGATACTTGCTGATGGGCCGTTACAACGCCAGAAAACGGGCACACAGATAAAGAAACCCAACCGGTTCTGGCACCAGCGCTACGAGCGATTTATATACAAAATTGTAGGGGACGCGTGGCTGGTGGGGCTGAGGCCGGCCATTAAGGGGGTGACTGGGCTTGCTGAGGAGGGGGAGGAGGCGGCCTACAGCATGATTGACGGGCGGCCACTTCTGATGCTCACCCAACTAGCTCCTTCAAGGCATGACACTTATTACTAATAAATTTTACTTTCGGTGCAATGATGGCCACATGACCACACTGGCTCCCTCCCCTCAGAGATGGGTGTGGCCAGCGCTGGCGGAAGTCGAGAGTGAACTCAGAAAGACCCAGTATTTATATATTTTGCATCTTACGAAAGCTGTTAAAGTTGTCTGATAATGTGAAAACATACATGAACTTTAGCGTTCATAATTAATGTGTTCAGTTAATGTGCATCTGCCACTGAAAGAGGAGCAGCGCCCCCAGCACAAACTACGCCACCGGGCGGATGGCAGGGCGGGTGTTTTCTTGTCCCCGGCCATACAGGCTTCGTGATGCGACAAATGATCTGGTTCAGTCCGGGGCCCCATCCTGCCCTGCTCAACTCACTCCCCTTGGTTTTTGTAAGATAATGTCCGCGGGCAGCGAGCCTCATTGGTGGCTTTTGTGCCAAATTCCCTCCGTTAGAAAAGGATCATCCAGGAGAATGTACCGTAACTGATTGTTAAGACTGGTGGCACAAAAGACTTTCTTCATTGACTGTCCACAACGCTTTCACAACGAGGGGGTGCAAGCCAGTCCCTGAATAGTGAACATGTCACGCAGTAAATCGGTCTGCAGATCATCTTCGAGAGGAGTTTTGAGCAAGTTGAAAGTTATATGAACACGGACACGTAGTTGGTAAACACTCATAACAAACCTGCTCATCTTGTAGGAAGGTTTACGAGAAGAGTGTTGTTCGGTGAAGAAATATGGCAAGCTGACCATGTCCTGGGGGGATCTTAACCAGGCTAATGGACCTTTGAATTGGGTTTTAGAGAACAAAAATGACAGTTGGTACACAACGAGGATTACATGCTATTGCGTAAACAAATAGAGCTGAGGGCAAAGAAGGAGATAAGTAGGGGGAACAGGGGCTCAGGCAGGGAGCAGTGAAAGAGACGTGAAAAGGAACGGTGCGCACGTGTTGAGGGGACGAAGCAACCCTTGTGGGGCGCTGTGTGCTTACCCTTACCCGGCGGCGGGAGAATAATGGGGACACGGTCGCTGAGAGCCTTTGGGAGCGGGCATGGCTTGCTGATATGTCGCAAGAGTTAATCCCATGCTCAAGTGCGGAGAAAGGTTACATATACATTCCCCTCCACGACAGCTTAATGGTCAGGGATGCAATGCAGTACCTCGGATGTCACGCTGGCTCGTGTCCCGCGGTGATGGGTTCGTAACCACTACAGGCTCAAGGACCAATGCGACGGCTATGTATACCGAGGCCACGCTCAGCTACACCGGATGTCCCCAAATATACCTTACCTCTATGTAGCCATTTATGCCTGATCTGTACCGAGATGTGTGAATTAATCCCGGAATACGTGCTCTCGCGGCGGTGAAAATCAACTTCAGAGCATAATGATATGTACGAGAAGTGGAAATACTCTTGCTGGGTGTTGTTTTCAGCCTCCCGGGTGTGACGTGAGCCGCGCATCGCAGGGATAGGAGATTGTCAGCTCGTCAGTGCATCTTAAGACTAAATGAATAAAAGTATTAGTGTATCTTTAACTTCGTAACTTACTGTCGAGAGAGAGAGAGAGAGAGAGAGAGAGAGAGAGAGAGAGAGAGAGAGAGAGAGAGAGAGAGAGAGAGAGCATCCTATCATCGTGTACTACCACAAAACTCATTCTTCGCGATCCTCCATGAATTTTTAATGAATTTCTTTTCTCCTATTTTGGGCAATCCTAGTCACAGGGCGCCTCGTTTGTTTGTTCTCCGTCCCGGGATGGCCTGGCATAAGGGGCGGGGCGGGTGTAGAGCGGGGCAGGGCGGAGCGGTGCCGGGGGGTGGGTGGAGGGGTCGGCGGGGTAGGGCGAGAGTTGGTGTCGGAGGGAGGGTGGAACTTTGGGTGGACGATGTGTGGAAGTTATCAGTGGGAGGAAGTGGATGCTGTGGACGGGTAGACGTTGGTGAAGGGATGGAGGAAGGGAGAGACTGATAGTGGAAGATGTAAATAAACGTAGGGTGGAGGTTGTTTGTGGAGGGATGGATGGATCGGTGGAAGGTGGTGATGTGAGAGTGATGGTCGAGAAGCCGTAGCGATCGCGTTATCCAAGAAATCTAGTCCTTGTTATGCCACGCTAGGGCTTCAGGAAAGGCATGCTCAGGTAAAATGTTTTCCGTACATCTCCAGGTAGGCACACGTCTAGGAAACCAGGGGTACGGACGCCCTCCGCTGCCTGAAGCTACAACTTCCTTAACTTATTTCAAGCCATCATCGCATCGCCTGGGCAGAAAAAAAGGGCCTAGCAAACCACGGAGCCTTGGTGTGGAGGCAGTTTTCCACCTATGCGCTTTATTATCGTCCGCCTCCTTCCACGTAGGTCATATCAGAAACCGATGTTACTGTTGTGATTTTAACCAATGCATAGGAACATTGATATAGTCCTGATAAAGTTTACATATTTCGTTTTAATATTATTTCATTATTATACTTAATAAAAATTTTCAACTTTCCAGTGTAGTGTCTTTTCTTATGAGAGCTAATTGGCGTACAAATTGGCAACAATATCCCACTGCAAGACTCCACTGAGCGCACACGACGCCCCAGCACTGCGTAGCGACAGACTATACGCATCAGATCGTTACTTCTACGTACAGACAACTAAACGCCAAATGGCGAGAAGCACACAGCTCCTGGCATTGTTCGGAGGCTTTCAAATTGGTCAGGAAGATGACACTTGAAATAAAACGCGGTCGTAGTACGAAAAAATTAACACTGATTTTCTGGACTCCTGAGGCAGGGGCGGGGCGGGGCGGGGCGGCGCGTCACCTGCCCCATACATGTGTTGGGGTGCCAGGGAGGGGCGGCGAGGCCCATAATATCTCACCGCTGAGGCTTCCCGCTGTGACCACCAAATACCTGGACAAATTGTTTCCTGTAGGCCTGTCGGGGGCGCAGGTGGTCATGGGCACAGGCGGTGGTATCTCTACGCCGGGGCTGGACGACGAGTAACTAGCTCATAATTGCTGTTGATAACGGTTACGAAGCAATCATGACGAGAGGCGTTACCTGCTAAGTGGTCTCTCGCGTACCTCTTGTGACATGATGATAACACCCACACGCACGCACGCACATGCCCGCAGTTACACACGCACACACACACACACACATAAAAAAAAAAATGCTCCCTTGGTGTTGTGGTTAAATTCTCAGTCTGCCATCACAGTATATCGAGGTTCGAGCCTTTCTCAGGTCGAAAGCTGCTTCTGCTGACAAGGATTGGCTGCTGTCCCCTCCGGAGGAAGGGAGATGAAGGGACTGGTAGGCGAGGTCCCACGTATACTCAAAGGTCAGTTAAATGAGATCAAAGCTCTCTGGGAGGGTATCGATTGGTCTTCAAGAGTCCATCACGTGATCAGACCGTGAGTAAGTTAAACACACACACACACACACACAGACAACACACACACGTTTACACACACACACACACACACACACACACACACACACACACACACACACACACACACACACACACACACACACACACACACACACACACAAATATAGTACTTTTAATTGAGTGGTATATAACAATGCTTAAGAATAACAATGTTTTGGCATAAAACTAAAACGTTCTAGCTCTCTTCGCAGAAACTGTTTTTTGGAACAATCAAATTCTACATAAATGCCTAAGCTGAAATTGTTTTCCAGACGGACTGGCAAGAGAAACGCCAAGGCATCTCCATAGCCACCCTGCCCTAAAATTACATCATTGAGACGGCCACACGGCGCACATCAAGTCCAAGGCCACGGCCGCCCTGTATCCCGCCGCCCTGACCCGTGGCCGCCGCCGCTCCTTGTCAACACACGCCTCAGGCACGTCGGTGGAATGCCTGGTACTCAAGTATGTCCGGCCTGACCTGAATGCGGCAGAGAACACATACTGGTCATTCCGTAACACACTGGGATGCATTCATCAACGTCGTAGCATATAAAATTACCGGAAAAACACGCACCCACGTCGACAATTACACTCATTGGCATTATTTATGGCATAACTTTACACTCTAATGTAACTTTCAGTTCTAATTTGGGATTTTTACATAAACTGGAGTTAATGGAGCTGTAAGCTGCACTGTCAATGTCACGATATTCTTAGTATATTTACCTCTGTCATGCCTAAACTCCGGAGCATGGCCCGGCTGAGCGTGTTTGCTTACCTGTCAACCGCCCTTTGTTCCGCCTACTGAAGGGTATCTCACAAACTCTGGCCGCCAGACTTATGAGAGGCAGCGCCAGTAATAGTACAGCACTGGAGACAACATGCGGAATTTTATGTCATACAAGGAATGAAAACTATTTACCCAAGAAAAACTCATCACTAATATGCAAAAATATAGCTTCAGCACCATTGCGATGTACAGTAAGATGTAAAGACGTCCAATTTTGAAACTTTAATAACCATGTGCTAAGACAGAAGAATCGAATTGCCGATGAACAACGAGTTTTTTGCATTTTTTTTTACACTAGAGGAAACAACTCAAGGGCAAAAAAAGTAACAAATTCACATGTAAGTGTAAACATGATTAAGTGAATAACAAAGGAATACTTCTATGTGACAGAGAAAGATACGTCCAAAGAAATGTTCTTTAATTAGTGTCCTGGCGGTCTTATATGATGGTACACAACAGTGGAGGACGAATAGAAAAATAAAGCATTATGGAGAAAATAAAGGCCGGCAGGAGTATCATGACGGAGTTGAGTTGACCACAAGATACTATACACTAACGATAGGATATATTATGCATGAGTAAGTTACGTTATGCGCCAAAAAATTATAAGTACATAAATTAAGAGTCTGCAAGAGGCCAGTAGGCTTAAAGAAGGCGACTCCTGTAAACCTAACCCCACGTAACCTAACTATCCAAGACAGAAACAACAACTTACATAGAAATGTTAAAAAAAGGAGAAAGAAGCCCCGTTAGACACACGATGAGAAACAATGAACTCATAATGTCCCCCAAGGAAAAGTGAAACAGACCAACAACAGGCAGGGATGAGTAACGGGAGGAGGGTCTCGCCACGACACGCCGAGGACGCAACTGAATGCCCAACAATGCCATGTGCCCCCCGGCCTGCCCTCGCCCGCCTGCACGCACACCACATACATACCCCCCCCCCCCCCCCCCACACACACACAGACATTGAGAAGAAGAGGAAGCGAAGGAAATGCAGGTGAAAAAGAAGATAATGCCTTGTCAAGATGAAGAGACTAATAGTTATAATCTGTGGTGGAGTGTGCGGAAGCGAGGGGCAATATAAACAATGAAAGGAGGACAGAACGCTAAAGAAAAGAAGCAACAGTAATCGAACATATGTACCGTACGTGTATCTTCATTAGCTCGATTATCCTCATTAGAAAGCAGAGCTTTTAATGATGAGTCTTCCAATTACAGACAGTCTTCCAGGTACAGAGGTCATTCCTCTCTCTCTCTCTCTCTCTCTCTCTCTCTCTCTCTCTCTCTCTCTCTCTCTCTCTCTCTCTCTCTCTCTCTCTCTCTCTCTCTCTCTCTCTCTCTCTCTCTCTCTCTCTCTCTCTCTCTTGTTTCTTCTTTCAATTTCTCCTCCTCCTCTTCCTCCTCTCCCTGGTGTTGAGCTTATTCATTACACAAGTTCATGAACACTCCCTAATCAAGCAGGAAACATGGAAACATGGAAACAAGCATAAGGAGGAGGAGGCGGTAGAGCTCTTTTTATGAATTTTCTGCTTCTTCTTGTTCCTCTTCTTCTTCTTCTTCTTCTTCTTCTTCTTCTTCTTCTTCCTCTTTCTCCTCCTCTTTGAGAAGTAATAACAGACTTATAGAAATGGTTAAGGATTCGTTCCTCACTCAAGTTGTAACTCAACCGACAAGAGAAAACAATCTGCCGGATTTGGTATTAGTAAGTGACCCCGACCTCATTCGCGACTGTGAAAATGGTGAGAAAATTCATGGTTGCGGTCACCACTAAATCCGTTTTAATGTCAACATATGTCACAAACTCGTAGACAATCTGTCAGTGATACCAGACTACAAAAAAATCAAATTTCAACCTAGCCCGTGAGCTGCTTCCTCCTGCGACTTGGGACCAACTTAACCTCACCGACAATACAATCGACAACGTGTGGAACGACTTCAAAGATAAGCTTTTGGGAGTAGAGAAGGCTACAGTGCCTACGAAACCCAGGCGAGTATATGGTGCCGTAGATCCACCGTGAATGTCCAGAGAATTAAAAAGGGCGGTAAACTTTAAAAAAAAGAAGTTATAATCTAATGAAAGAGAATGACACTGCCGAAGCCCGCACACAGTACCACACCAGCCTAAAAGCTTGTCGCACCCTTATTAGAAGGTAGTAAACGCAACTATGATAAACAGGCGGCGGTGGCTGAATCGACAGAGTAACACCACCGCGTTCAGGAGGACGCGAGTTCAATCCCCGCCCGGGGCCACCAAGCTGGGATTTTTCAGCCGCCGCCGAGTGGCTTAAAACTACCCACATGCTGTCCAGAAGACCACCTATCAACCCGGACTCTAGATTCTAGGATTAAAGATGAGCTCCGGGAGGGCAGCATGAGCCAATGCAAGATGGCGCCACTATAAACACTCGCCTGCGCCAGAACGGGCTGGGCCGACCATCAGGACCCACCGGGAAGAAGCCTTGGGCCGACCATCAGGCCCCACCGGGAAAAAGCCTACCGGCGCTATAGGCCGCGACGTAAAAAAAAAAAAATATTAGCGCGCAACATCAAGACCAGCTCCAAAAAATTATTCACCTACATCAGATCGAAAAACATATATCCAATACTGGCCCCTGACAGACGAGACTGGATCAGTAACTCGGGACAGTAAACAGAAGGCCAGAACCCTCAACACTAACTTAGCATCCGTATTCACAGTCGAGGACATCGAAACCATTGCTGAGGGCCCTGACCCGCGGAGAAGTGAAAAAATATTTGGACAAACTCGACACGAACAAGTCAGCGGGGCCTGACAGTTTATCCCCGCGGTTATTAAAAGAGCTTAAACAACAAATAAGTCAACCACTCACTAATATGTTCAACCGGTCAGTTCAACTGAATAAGGTCCCGGAAGACTGGAAGATGGCGAACGTAACACCGATCTTCAAAAAAGGAGAAAAAAAGCGTAGCATTCAACTACAGGCCCATAAGTTTGACATCAGTGGCAGGAGAAATACTCGAAAAGATCATTAGAAACAAACTTGTTAGGCTTCTAGAAGACAATAATGCAATCTCCGACACCCAGTAAGGCTTCAGAAACAAGCGCTCCTGCCTAACGAATTTATTAGACTTCTTCCAAGGTATATATAAGAACTGGGATGCTCACATCCCAAGTGATGTTATATACCTGGACTTTCAAAAAGCCTTCGACAAGGTACCGCACGAGCGACTCCTTAAGAAACTCCACTCGGCGGACATTGGAGCCAATCTGATCGCGTGGATAAGAGATTGGCCTACCAGCATAAAACAACGAGTACTACTCAACGGACAGCCTTCCGATTGGCTTCCAGTCACTAGTGGAGTGCCTCAAGGGTCAGTGAGTGAACACATTTTCTTTATCATGTATATATATATATATATATATATATATATATATATATATATATATATATATATATATATATATATATATATATATATATATATATATATATATATATATATATATATATATATATATATATATATATATATATATATATATATATATATATATATATATATATATATATATATATATATATATATATATGTCATTCTATTACTAAATACATCTGTGCTGTTTATCTCTCACCTAACTCTACCAACTATGTAAAATTCTTTGACTATTTGAATTCTAAAGTGGAGCACATCTTGACCTCTCCCTTCGCTGAAATCTCCATCCTAGGAGATTTCAATGTTCACCACCAGCTTTGGCTTTCATCCTCTTTCACTGACCATCCTGGTGAACAAGCCTACAACTTTGCTATCCTCAACGACCTACAGCAGTTGGTCAGCACCTACACGTATTCCTGACCGTCTTGGAGATCGGCCCAACATTCTAGACCTCTTCCTTACCTCAAACCCTTCTGCTTATTCTGTCAGACTGTTATCTCCGTTGGGCTCCTCCGATCACAATCTTATTTCTGCATCCTGTCCTATCGCTCCTGTACATCCTCTGGACCCACCGAAGAGGCGATGCTTCTGGCATTTTGCTTCAGCTCGGTGGGACGACCTGAGGATGTACTTTTCCGATTTCCCGTGGAATGATTATTGCTTCCAGGATAGAGACCCCTCTGTGTGTGCTCAGCGCATCACAGAGGTGATTATCTCTGGAATGGAGGCATACATTCCTCGTTCTTTCTCTACTCCTCACGCTAAAAAGCCTTGGTTTAATCACGCTTGTTCTCGTGCTGTCAATGATAGAGAGGTAGCTCACAAAAGATACCAGAGCCTTCAAACTAATGCTAATTATGAACTTTACATTTCTGCCCGAAATCGTGCCAAATCTATTCTCCGACTAACCAAAAATTCTTTAATTAATAGAAAATGTCAAAACCTTGCTTTCTCTAACTCTTCCCGTGACTTCTGGCATCTAGCCAAAAACATCTCCTCCAACTTCACTTCTTCATCTTTCCCTCCACTCCTCAGTCCTGACGGCAACACTGCCGTCTCATCTATCTCTAAGGCTGAACTCTTCTCTCAAACTTTTTCTAAAAACTCCACTCTGGACGATTCTGGGCATATTCCTCCTACTCATCCCCCCTCTGACTCCTTTATGCCTGTTATAAAGATTCTTCAAAATGATGTTTTCTATGCCCTCTCTGGCCACAATCCTCAGAAGGCTTATGGACCTGATGGAGTGCCTCCTATTGTCCTTAAAAACTGTGCCTCCGTGCTGTCACCCTGCCTGGTCAAACTCTTTCGCCTCTGCCTGTCAACATCTACCTTTCCTTCTTGCTGGAAGTATGCCTTCACACAGCCTGTACCTAAGAAGGGTGACTGCTCCAATCCCTCAAACTACCGTCCTATTGCTTTACTTTCTTGTCTATCTAAAGCTTTTGAATCAATCCTTAACCGTAAGATTCAAAAGCACCTTTCCACTTCTGACCTTCTATCTGATCGCCAGTATGGGTTCCGCAAGGCGTTCTACTGGTGATCTCCTAACCTCTTAACTGACTCTTGGTCATCCTCTCTTAGCCGTTTCCGTGAAACTTTTGCTATTGCGCTGGACATATCAAAAGCTTTTGATAGGGTCTGGCACAAATCTTTGCTTTCTAAACTACCCTCCTACTGTTTATATCATTCTCTATTTACCTTTATATCAATTTTCATTTCTGACCTTTCTATTTCTGCCGTTGTATAAGTTAAATGTTCTTCACCTAAATCTATTAACAGTGCGATTTCAGTGTCATATGCGATTTCGATAGGATACAATTTTCATGTCGCGTGGAGGGGTTGCCAGATGTCGCTTTAGAACAGAGCTTACTGGACAGTGTGTCACTACTCTCTACTCAGCCGACTGTACATATTTTCAGACAGATTGCAGCAGACCTCAACCCTATATTCCTATAATTCTCCCCACAACTAGATTACAAGTAGTATATAAGTCAACAATAAGGTACAGCAACAGTTAATGTCCGCATGACAGGTGGAGTGAGGTGGGTGCAGTAAGGTGACAGGTTACACAATTGCCGTGCCTAGTACCGCCAGTAAAACGAGGATCGCTTACGCCTCTACACCAGCCTTTTCGGCTAACCACCTCACCCACCGTGAGTATTGAGGGGGGATTCTGAGCTGCCCTGTGTAGGCCACTCGTCCTCTCCAGTCTCCGTGTATTTCTATGTTCTTGTATCTGTTCCTCAATATCGAGGTGCTTTTCATCTGCTATTCAATGTCGGTAGGTGCTTTCATCTGCTCCTGGGCCCCAAGTGGCTGTCAAGGCAGATTAAATCACCTAAGCAGGCACAACCACGTAATGAGCCAATGAAAGGCTTTCTGTTGCTCACATTCCATTATTTCCATGTTTCCATGTTTTTTCTTCCATCCACCCTCTCCCTCTTTTCCCATACCCTCCTCCTCCTCCGCCTCCTCCTCTCCCTCTCCATCGTTTCCGGGTATGCGGGTGAAGTGTTTTCACCTTAGAGACTAGACGTCCCCTGCCCTGCATAGTCTCAGGTCACCCATGACAAGGTTTAATACCTGATATGTCTCCCCGTGCCAGGGTTACGGTGAAGCCTCTGGGCAGCAGCAGTGGTGGATTGGACTGCAGGCAGAGGATCTCTTTATGAGACAATGGCTAGAGTTCCTAGGGTCTCCTAGTCAGCTGGTCCAGCTGGACTAGGCCTGCCAGTGTGTGAAGAGGAGGTGTGGCGACCTCCTACACTAAAAAGCCTCCCCTGGGGAACCAGTTGCCGGTGTGAGCTCCCCGTCCCTCCCAGCATAACAGCTGGTTCTTTGGTTTTCTCCTGAAAGATATGTCTTCCGTGGGCCATTAGAGGTTGTACCTCCAGCCTGAAGGAGTGGAGTTTCTGAGGTTTTCTTATACTCCAGGAGTATTTCAATTTTTGGTCTTCTCTCAGGAATGGTGTCTGGTACTCTCTAGGTTGATGGAGAACACCTGGTGACAGGGTACCACTAGCCGGAGCCTCGAAAGGGTCATAGCAGAGTTGGGTTAAGACGTTTCGGAAAGTGGAACGGGTGCTGGTTCCTCTCCTCCTTGCCAGCTCTGCTCTGGTAGGACTACGCCATTTACCCTGTTCTATGGGGACAAAACTTCGGGGACAATAGCTGAAAAGCGCCGGGTTGTGAAAGAAAGTCTCTCATGGTCCAGAGGCTTGGGACAAGCGATTGGTCTTTGAAATTTTCAAGAGCACCTGTAAGGAGTTGAACTCCCAGTGTTGAAGGCATCTAACACAGCAGTATCTAATTTCCATGCACATTTTTTCCAACTCAATTTGTGGTGGGTCTACTTTAAGTTATTTCAGAAAGCCTTTAAATATTTGCCCCAAACTGTTAACTCAGCAGAATTTCTAACAATGCCTGAACCTTCAGTCAGCGCGCGACCTTCCTCAGTCAGCGCGCGACCTTCTTCAATCAGCCTTTTGCGACCTTCCTTGGGTTCACACGTGACATTTGCCCCGCTGCTGTGTGGTGCCAACTCGCTCTTTCCCTCTGTTTTCCTCTGCTTTCGCGGTGTGAGGCGTTCTGTGCTTCTGATGTAACTTTGCTGCTGTACTGGAGGGGACACACAAACCAGGAGGATTACTCCTGCCTTCTACTACAGACCGCTAAGTGTTCTGATTTAGTATTTACTTAGTTAGATAGTGATCCACAGTTACTCCCCTAGGATGAGTGGTATTAAGCTTTCCCACATCTACACTAAATTCAACATTCTTTCCCGCCAACCCAGTGCTACGGTTTTATATTGCTTTGTGTTTTTTTTATATTGCTTTGTGTTTCTTCTCCTTCTATTATTGTGGATACTTTACTGTGCTGTGATAATAGGACTACGTGAATCAGGCGCGCCAAGCTACGTTAATTTCCTAAGTCCACACAAAACATTAGATAATCCACTTTCGCGCAAACCTAGTGAACACAGTTATTATCTTCTTTCCGTAAGTGATTTCTCAGTATATTAATATTGGCCTATGTTTTGTCTTGGTAGGTAGAAATAACCGCGCCTTTTTACCCAGACACACCCTTTTTCCCAGGGAATTGACCTGACTGCGACCTCCCAGCTTGGCTATTGGTTTGTTTTCCTAGATACACATTTTTTGACCTGACGACCTCACCGCAGCTGTTGGTTTGTTTTCCTAGATACATTTTTGACCCTGACGACCTCACCCGCAGCTGTTGGTTTGTTTTCCTGGATACACATTTTGACCTGACGACCTCACAGCAGCTGTTGGTTTGCATTTCCTCAGATACACATTTTTGACCTGACGACCTCACGCAGCTGCGTCCTTTGTTATCGTCTTAACGCGCCTAATTGTTCCCGTCTTGCCTCGCCCTTATCTTCACCATGACGTCCCTCAAGCGTTGTTCGTTGTGGCCTTCGCATAACCAAGCAGTGCTCTTTCCAAGGACGTTTGTAGGTTCTGCGATGTTAAGACTGAGAGAAGGATGATCAGAGGATCATAGAGTTAGAGAATAGGGTTACGACTCTCGCCGCCCAGGTACACTCACTGGTTAGTGCAGCAGCAACAGCCCGCCTCCTCCTCCTCCCCTTCCTCTTCCTCCTCGTCCTCTCCTCCTCTCTTCCTCTTCTTCCTCGTCCTCTCCCTCTAGTATTGTCTTCAACCACACATGCAGCCCCATCCATCCTCCTCCTTCCTCCTCGACCATCTCCGATCTCTCCCACTTCCCACCCTCCTCTCTTCTTCTTCCTCCTCTTCCTCCTCCTCCTCCTCCTCCTCCTCCTCGCCTTCCTCCTCCGTCCCCTCTCCCTCTCCCCACCCACCCTCCTCCTCCTCCTCCTCCTCTCCCTCTTCCTCCTCCTTGTCCTCCGCCTCTTCGCTCGTCCCTCCTCCACACCTGTCCTTCACCTTCCCTTCCCCCTCTTCCTCCTCCCCTCTCTTCGTCCGTCCTCCTCCCCCCACCTCCCCTCTCCCTTTCACCACTCCTCCTTCCTCCTCCTCCTCCTCCTCCTCCTCCCCTCCCCTCCTCCTCCTCCGCCTCAAATTCCTGCCTTCTTCTTCCAAATCCCCCTCTCCCTCTTCCCGCCCACTCTCCCCTCCTCCTCCTCCTCCTCCCTCTTTCTCCTCCTTGTCCTCCACCTCCTCGCTCGCTCGTCCCTCCCTCCAACACCTGTCCCTTGCAACCTTCCTTTTCCCCTCTTCCTCCTCCTCCTCCTCGTCCATTCCTCCCTCCACCACCTCACCTTTCTTTCCTTCCTCTTCCTCCTAATCCTACCTCCCCTTTCCACCTTCCACCTCTTCACAATTTCTCCTTCGTTCTTCACAGCAGGTCCCTCCCTCCCTTCCCTGCTCTCATCCCCTTCACCTACCCCTCCTGGCCCCCCTTCCGACCGTCGGGTTCTTGTTGTTGGTGATAGTCAGGTTCGTTATGTTGACAGGTATTTTGCTCCAAGGATAAGAACAGGACGAGGTGTGTATTTCCCAGGGGCAGGGGTGGGGCCATATATCAGACAGGATTGAGGCGTATGGCAAGCGAGGATCAGCGACCCCATTGTCTTTCTCGGCTGTGGCGAGAACGACGTTTCTCGTGTGCCAAG
Source organism: Eriocheir sinensis (assembly GCF_024679095.1). Taxonomy (NCBI): domain Eukaryota; kingdom Metazoa; phylum Arthropoda; class Malacostraca; order Decapoda; family Varunidae; genus Eriocheir; species Eriocheir sinensis. The sequence continues at coordinate 554,461 of NW_026112197.1, read as the reverse complement.
CGAGGGACAGCCTCCAAAGGCGTTTTAGAGAATTGTTAGGCCGGGATACGTGACGCTGGTGGGTCACCAGTGTCGTGTGGCGTCCTGCCAAGGGAGGGCGTGGCGATGGATGGCTGTCAGGGCGATAGCAGTGAACAGCAGACTTGCTGAGCACTGCGAGCGCAATGGGTGGCTGTTCGTCATTGACAATTGGGACCCTCTTCTTTGGCAGCGACGCCCTCTACGCCCGTGACAGGATACACTTGACGTTCAAGGGTGTTGAGGCTCTCTCAGACTCCCATGAGCGAGCACCACTTGGAGGGATTTTTTAGAGGGATTTTTAGTATAGGCGAGGGGAGGGTAATGGGAGCAATGGGAGGAGTAATGGGAGGGGACATCTAGCTCCTAATATAACCAGGCAGCTTAGAAGTAATTCTAGAGGAGTAACAGAGGACGGGCTAAGAATCTTCTATACTAACAGCAGGAGCCTCAGAAACAAGATAGACTTACTAAGGGGTGAAGCTTGTTCAGAAAATTTTGACATAATAGCGATCACTGAGACATGCTAATATAAATTTTAGATCAGAATTTGAAATAACGGGTTATCAGATGTTTCACAAAGACAGAAGGGGCAGAAAGGGAGGTGGAGTTGCCCTATATGTTAAAGACTCACTTAAATGTTTAGTTAACAACTCAGTCAAAACTAACATGGATTCAGAATCAGCTTGGGTGGACGTTTACAAAGGGAAAGAAAAACTAACTCTAGGAGTTATATACAGGCCACCCAACCTTAACAGGCAGGACACGAGAATATTACTACAGGAGATTGGCAGGGCGAGTATGAGTAGAAATGTCTGCGTAATGGGGGACTTTAATTATTGGAATATAGACTGGGAAGATCTAGTGGGTGACCTGGAAGCCGAGGACTTTCTTGAAGTTATACAAGATAATTTCCTTAAGCAGGTAGTTACTGAGCCTACCAGAGGAGATAACATATTAGACTTAGTCCTAACCAATAATAGGAGCTTGCTACGTGAGTTGGAGGTGGGCGGAGGATTGAAATAGTGATCACAGAACGGTTCGTTTAGCTTAGACTGGGCGGTAACCCGCAGACCAAACCCAGTGTTAGTGCCAGATTTTAGAAGAGCAAACTACGAGGGGCTTCGAAGACATCTTGAGGTAAACTGGGATAATTTAGGGATTCATGAGGGCCAGAACTGCGGATTGGAGAGCCAGGAGAACCAGGTGAAATGTCTTACAATAATTTAGTTAGAGTAATAGTAGAGGGCAAGAACAGCATATACCACAGCGAACACTTAGAAAAGAAAACAATGATCCTAAGTGGATGACTCGTGGACTAAAACACGAGATTGGGTTAAAGAAGAATTTATCAGAAAATAAAGAATGGGAAACACATCTCAGGGGCCAGTACATCCAACTATCTAGATTAGTTAAGAAAAACACCAGGATAGCAAAAAAGAACTATGAGATCAAAGTAGCAAATGAGGGCGAAAAGTAATCCTAAGGGCTTCTTTCAGATGTATAGAACAAAACACGGAGAAAATTGGACCGCTGAAAACAAACACAGGGAGCTATTAGAAAATTACGAAAATATGAGCACATTGTTGAACGACTACTTCCTTTCAGTATTCACACAGGAGGATCGAACGACTATACCGGAAAGAGTTCAGGTGTACGAGGGCGGGGATGGCGATAAATTGAGGGATATAATCATTAACAGGCAAGTAGTTCAGGATGAGATAGATAAGCTTAAGAAGAACAAGTCGCCAGGACCTGACGGGATATTTTCGAGGGTATTAAAGGAGTTAGGTGATATAATCAGTGACCCACTAACCAACATCTTTAAGATGTCGGTAAATACTGGCTATGTGCCGAGCCTATGGAAAATAGCTAATGTGACGCCGATTTTTAAAAAGGGGGACAGGTCAGTTGCTTCAAACTATCGCCCAATTAGCTTAACATCGGTTATAGGGAAGATGCTGGAGTCCATAATAGCCAGGAACATTCGGGAGCATTTAGAGAAACATAGCTTAATTCACGACTCGCAGCATGGGTTCACAAAAGGTAGGTCATGCCTCACCAATCTCTTGTCCTTCTACAATAAAGTATTTGAGGCGGTTGACAGAGATGAAAATTATGATGTAATCTATCTTGATTTTAGTAAAGCGTTTGACAAAGCTCCTCACCAACGATTGTTGCTTAAATTACAGGCTCACGGAGTAGAGGGTAAAGTTTTGAACTGGGTCAAGGCGTGGCTTAGCAATAGGAAGCAAAGAATGCAAATCAATGGTAAAAGATCTGACTGGGGATGTGTTACGAGTGGGGTCCCACAAGGTTCGGTATTAGGTCCACTTTTGTTTATTATTTATATCAATGACTTAGACACAGGAATTAGTAGTGATGTTAGTAAATTTGCAGATGATACCAAGATCGGTAGAGTAATTGAGTCGGATCAGGACGCTAGTATTCTCCAAGGTGAACTCAACAGATTATATGACTGGGCGGATAAATGGCAGATGGAGTTCAATGTAGGGAAGTGCAGTATTCTGAGTGTAGGTAGGAACAACCCCTCACATAACTATTGCTTAAATGACACTCATAATTAGGTCTGGGTGCGAGAGGGATTTAGGGGTCTTAGTGAGCTCTGATCTCCGTCCAAGGACACAATCTATTCAAGCTAGAAATCGAGCTAATAGGGTACTTGTGGGTAATGTTAGTTCTGAATATAGGCACCTTACCTGGGGCAACACTAATCCCGCGGTGTCAGCGGTTTTGACCGTTGTGGCCCCTCAGAGGCTGGCAGTGCCTCAGGGGCCAGTTCACCCCGTCTCTGTATCGCGTACGCACGTACCCGTTCTTTTCTCTGTTACTTTCCATAGAATATACGGACTTTAGTTTATTCAGTGTTTGTCTATCCAATGATTACAAGTGTCGACAAGTACCTGACCAACATGGCGCAGTGAGTAGGATTCTGTGGAAAGAGAAATAGTGAAAAGCAGTGTACAAGCCGGTTGGCGTAACGGCCAGCCGCCCGCATTCCGTGCGTGCCCTTTTTGACCTGTGCCGGTGAGTGAGGCCCAGGGCCACACCCGCCCGTGAACTCCGCTTATTGCACAACATGGTCATTTACGGTTTATATGCGGTTCGAGCTGTCGAGGCGCCGCCCCTATATATCGTTGAAATAACGCGATATTAAAGTGTACATATGGAGCAAGCGCGGTGTTCAAACACCAGGAGTAACGCCACCGCCACCTCGCCCGCCACCCCCGCTACCTCGCCCTGATGGATGAACCATCAGGCCCGCGCAGCCGAGGGCAGGGAGGAGGCACCCGCCTCCCCTTCCTCCTCCTCCGCCTCGCAAGGGATGGACATGTCGTGCTTTCTACAATGGATGCATGAGGACGCGGCACAACGCCGCGAGGAAGAGCGAGTGCGTCGGGAAGAGGACGCGGCACAACGCCATGAGGAAGAGCGAGTGCGTCGGGAAGACAACCGGGTTCGGCGCGAGGAAGAGCGGGTGCGCCGCGAGGAAGACGCACGGCGTTTCGAGGCACTGCTTACGAGTGCCACTCAGCAGCGCGTCTCCCCACCAACCGAGAAGGCCCCATCAGGCCTCCGCCGCCACTCCTCCGCCTCTAGCTCATGATGGGACGTTCCGACAATTCCGGATATGGAGGGCCGGTGGAATGATCACGCCACAATGCGTCGCCTGTCGAGCATGCCCAAGACATGCAGCGTGCAGAGCTGAGGCGTGCTTCTCCACGAAGACACTGAGTGATTTGGTGACCTCGCTCAGATCCCCGTCGACTCCCGCGCACGATGGAAGAGGTGCTTGACCTACTGCAGGAGCACGTTAAGGGTCAGAATAACAGAAGTGATCCGTCGCCGTGCCTTCTCCACCTGTAAGCAAGCCGAGGGTGAGAGCCACCGACATCTACGCACGTCTCAAGGGTCTTTCGGCAGAGATTGAATTGTGCTCAGGGCCACGTTGCGAGGAAGGCTGGATGAAGCATGCCTTGTTGATGGGAGTTCGCAACAGGGAGTTGAGGCGAGAGCTTATCACCATGGACGCCTCCCGCACGCTTCAAGAGACAGTGACGAAATGTCGGTCGTATGAGGCCACCGATGTGACGTACTCTGAAATAGAGACCCCGTCCACTGCCGTGAGAGGCGTCTCACAGTACAAGAAGGGTAGGTAAGAAGGCGGCCCACGCGGAGAAAGCTGGTGCCAAAACATCCACGCCCCCCTCCAGCACAGCCTGCAGCAGCTGTGGCACGCAGCACGGCTCCAAGCCGTGCCCAGCCGCCGCGGCACCCTGCCACGGTTGTGGCCGCGAGGGGCACAGGATGTACACCGTTAAGTGTTCTTCCAAAGGGGTTCAATGCGGCGTGTGCCTTCGCGTGGGGCACTACGACCGATTCTGCAGCCTCAACAAGCCCAAAAAACCCAAACCGAAGACGGGTCCTTCCCTTGGCGTGGTTCGGACGCAGCCACCCGACACGGTCCCGCGCCACTCCGAGGAGCGTGCGGGCCACGTCCGGCGTGTGGACTCCAACACGCGCCCCAGGGCCCAACCTTCCCCCACCATCCGCGTCGCTGTCACCCAGGGCGACACGTCTGGCCAGATTGACGTGATACCCGACACCGGCGCTGATGTTACGGTGATAGGCCTTCAGCACCTCAAGAGCTTAGGCCTCCACCAACGCGACTTGCAACCGCCCCCCGCCATCAACTATTACAACGCGGACGGCTCACAGATGCAAGCTGCGGTGGGCTCCTTCCAAGTAGAGCTCACGTACGGCGATAGGTCGTGTGAAGGCTGGATCGACGTGCAGTCCTCTCTTACCACGCCTCTGCTCTCGTGGGAGCACTGCAAGGCGCTGGGTGTGGTTCCCGCCGACTTCCCGAGGCAGATACCAGCCGCCCGGCCCGCCGCGGCCGCCGCCCGGGTAAGCGAGGCGCGGGGGCAGCAACGCACCGCGCGCCGCCACCAAGGCCACGCAGCGGCCTCCGCACCTCACCCGAGCCAGCACACGCAGCCACCACCGCCCTCCATATCCACGTCCCCGTCGGAAGCTAAGTACTTCCTGAAGGAGTACTCGGACGTGCTGGTGACGAAGGAGGCCTTAAGGACCGCGCCATTAAAAGCGATGGCGGGTCCCCCGATGAGAAGCCACCTGAGGGAGGACGCGCAGCCGTTCGCCATACACACTCCCAGGGTCATCCCTCTCGCCTTCAGGGATGCAGTCAAGCAAGAACTGGATTCTATGGTGACTCAAGGCGTCATTGCCCCGCGACGAGACGACCCATCCCCTTGGTGTCACCCCTTAGTGGCTGTGGCCAAGCCTAACGGTGGCGTCCGCATCACCACCGACTTGTCGAAGCTAAACAGCCAGGTGTCCCGTCCAGCCCACCCTTCGCCCACCTCCCTTCACAGCAATACGGAGCGTGGACCCGGAGGCGCGGTTCTTCACGACGGTCGACGCCCTGTGTGGTTACTGGCAGATTCCGCTGGCAGAGGAAGATCAGCCACTCACCACTTTCATCACGCCTTACGGACGTTTTCGCTACTGTCGATGCCCCATGGGTTTCGCCGCCACGGGCGACGCCTTCTGTTTACGCGGCGACACGGCACTCCAAGGCGTGACCAACTGTGTGAAGGTAGTGGACGACGTGCTGCTCTCCGACAAAGACTACCTCACGCACCTCCGCAGCATCGATAAGGTACTATCTCGGTGCAGGACGCACGGCATCACTCTCAACGCCGAGAAGTTTGTCGTGGCTGCTCCGACTGTGTCCTTCTGCGGTTACCGGCTCTCAGGGGATGGTATTGCGGCCGACCCGGATAAAGTGCGAGCTATAGCAGACTTCGCCACGCCTTCCAATCTGACGGATCTCAGGTCCTTCATGGGATTGGTGAACCAGCTGGCAGAATTCTCTCCCGACATCACCGCCGCCGCCTTACCTCTTCGTCCCCTGATGAGCCCGAAAAGGACGTTCACGTGGACACCTGGCCATGACCAGGCCTTCCAAAAGGTGAAGGAGGCCCTGTCAAGTCCTCCGGTCCTTGCCACGTTCAACCCAGCCCTCCCCACCACCCTGCAGACGGACGCCTCGCGCCTGTACGGCGTAGGTTACGCCCTCCTGCAGGACCACGGAGGAGGAAAGTAAGTTCCACCTGGTCCAGTGTGGCTCGCGATTCCTAACCGATACTGAGACTCGCTACGCCACCATCGAGCTGGAGTTACTGGCAGTGGTATGGGCCATGTCGAAGTGCAAGTTTTACCTGATTGGCCTACAACACTTCGACCTCATCACCGACCACATGCCCTTGGTCCCGATCCTGAATAGCTACACGCTGGACGCCGTCGAGAATCCCCGCCTCCAGCGGCTGAAGGAGAAAATCTCGGCGTTCATCTTCACAGCGGTGTGGCGTGCTGGCATGGACCTCTGCATCCCCGATGCCCTTTCCCGCTTTCCCGTCAGCCGCCCGACGCCGGAAGACGAGATGCTCGGCACGAATGCCAGCCTCTCCGTCAGCAGCGGCGTCACTCTGCAGGCCGTACACTCCCTCGCTCGCCCCCAGCCTTCGTCAGCTCCTGACGAGGATCTGGCACTCGAGGAGTTGCGGTAGGCGGCCCGCGACGACCCCACCTACACCAAGCTCCTGGAGAAGGTACGGACCGGGTTTCCTCGCGACCGCTTTGACCTCCACAACGCCCTCCGCCCGTACTGGAAGTTCCGGGAGGACCTCTACGCAGATGGGGACCTCGTCTTGTATGGTGCTCGTGTGGTCGTCCCCGCAGCCCTTCGTCGCCGTGTCCTGTCCCGCCTCCATGATAGTCATCGCGGGGCTGAAGCCACCAAGCGCCGCGCTCGTCAGGCCGTGTATTGGCCCGGCATAGACGCGGACATCGTCAGCACTGTCCGCGCCTGTGAGCCGTGCCAGGTTATGCTACCTAGCCAGCAGCAGGAGCACTGTTTGTGCGAATCCAACACCCCCAGGCCCTTCGAGTCAGTGTCGGCCGACTTCTTCACCGCGGCTGGGAAACACTTCCTAGTCGTCGTCGACCGACTCTCTGGCTGGCCTGTGGTGGTCACCTGCGGCTCCGACACGACGTCTGCCGCCACCATCCGCTACTTCCGGCGCCTCTTCCGTGATCTGGGTGTCCTTGTGCGTCTGCGGACTGATGGAGGCCCTCAGTTCACCAGCCGGGAGCTCGCGGAATTTATGGAGCGATGGGGGGTCCGCCACAACGTGTCATCGCCCAACTACCCACAGTCGAACGGACACGCCGAAGCTGCAGTGAAAGCAGTTAAACACCTCATCCTGAAGGTGGCCCCGTCCGGTAACATCGACTGTGAGGCGTTCGACAAAGGCCTTCTGGAGCTGCGTAACACACCGAACTCCACGGGCCGCTCCCCGGCCCAGGTCTTGTACGGACGTCCTCTCCGTTCCTGCGTCCCTGCCCATGCCAAAGCCTTCGCGAAGGAATGGCAGGCCAGAGCCGAAAGCTGTGACCGCCGCGCCGCTACCCGTGCCCGAGATGCCAAGGCCCGGTATGACGCCCATCCCCGCCCGCTTCAGCCGCTGAAGACAGGTGCTCTCGTGCGCATCCAGGACCCAACCACGCAGCGGTGGGACAAGGTGGGAACGGTAATGGGCGCCGGCCGGTCTAGGGCCTATCACGTCCGGATGCCGAGCGGCCGCATCTTGTGGAGGAACCGCCGTTTCCTTCGGCCGGTTCGGCCCCCTGCAGTCGACACCCCGGTCGTGGACGAGTCTCCTCCACGCCCGGACTCACCTCACCTCGCTGTGCCCCGTCGCTCGGAGCGGCTCAGAGCCAAGGCACCCGCTCAAGACTAGGACTATGAGCGTGAAGGGGGGAGGGAGATGTGGGTAATGTTAGTTTTGAATATAGGCACCTTGCCTGGGGCAACACTAATCCCGCGGTGTCAGCGGTTTTGACCGTTGTGGCCCCTCAGAGGCTGGCAGTGCCTCAGGGGCCAGTTCACCCCGTCTCTGTATCGCGTACGCACGTAGTACTCGTTCTTTCTCTGTTACTTTCCATAGAATATACGGACTTTAGTTTATTCAGTGTTTGTCTATCCAATGATTACAAGTGTCGACAAGTACCTGACCAACAGTACTGGGATTTATTTCAAGGAGCGTAAGCAACAGAAGCCCCGAAGTCTTCCTCAAACTATATTTAGCATTAGTTAGACCTCATCTTGACTATGCGGTTCAGTTCTGGTCACCCTACTATAGAATGGATATCAAAATGTTAGAATCGGTGCAGAGGAGGATGACTAAGATGATTCAGGGTATGAGAAACTTGCCATACGAGGAAAGACTCAAACAGTTAAACTTGCATTCTCTAGAAAGGCGAGGGGTGCGTGGAGACATGATCGAGGTTTATAAATGGATGAAGGGCTTTAATAAGGGAGACATTCATAAGGTTTTGTTGGTAAGAGAACCGGGTAGGACACGAAGTAACGGGTTTAAACTGGATAAATTCAGATTCAACAGGGACATAGGCAAAAATTGGTTTACTAACATGGTGGTGGATGAGTGGAATAGGCTTAGCAGTCATGTGGTGAGTGCCAATAAAATTGTCACATTCAAAAATAGACTAGATAAATTCATGGACAGCGATATTAGGTGGGGTTAGATACACGGGAGCTTAGGGTCAAATGAGCTGCCTCGTACAGGCCTACCGGCCTCTTGCAGACTCCTGCGTTCTTATGTTCTTATGTTCTTATATCTGTATTGTGGGACGGATGAAAGCACCTTCATATTGAGAAACATATGAAAGCACCTTGATATTGAGGACCAGGTGAAAGCACATCGATATTGAGGAGCAGGTGAAAGCACATCTATATTGAGGAGCACATGAAAGCACATTGATATTGAGTACCAGATGAAAGCACCTCGATATTGAAGAGCAAGTGAAAGCACCTTGTTATTGAGGAGGAGATGAAAGCACCTTGATTTTGAGGAACACATGATAGCACCTCTATATTGAGGAGCAGATGAAAGCACCTCCATATTGAGGAACAGATGAAAGCACCTCGATATTGAGGAGCAGATGAAAGCACCTTGATATTGAGGAGCAGATGAAAGCACCTCTATATTCAGGAACACATGATAGCACCTCTATATTGAGGAGCAGATGAAAGCACCTCGATATTGAGGAGCAGATGAAAGCACCTCGATATTGAGGAGCAGATGAAAGCACATCGATATTGAGGAGCAGATGAAAGCACCTCGTTATTGAGGAGCAGATGAAAGCACCTCGATATTGAGGAGCAGATGAAAGCACCTCGATATTGAGGAGCAGATGAAAGCACCTCGATATTGAGGAGCAGATGAAAGAACCTCGATATTGAGGAGCAGATGAAAGCACATCCATATTGAGGAGCAGATGAAAGCACCTTGATATTGAGGAGCAGATGAAAGCACCTTGATATTGAGGAGCAGATGAAAGCACATCGATATTGAGGAGCAGATGAAAGCACCTTGATATTGAGGAGCAGATGAAAGCATCTCGATATTGAGGAGCAGATGAAAGCACATCGATATTGAGGAGCAGATGAAAGCACCTTGATATTGAGGAGCAGAAGAAAACACCTTGATATTGAGGAGCAGATGAAAGCATCTCTATATTATGGAGCAGATGAAAGCACCTCGATATTGAGGAGCAGATGAAAGAACGTCGATATTGAGGAGCAGATGAAAGAACGTCGATATTGAGGAGCAGATGAAAGAACGTCGATATTGAGGAGCAGATGAAAGAACGTCGATATTGAGGAGCAGGTGAAAGAACGTCGATATTGAGGAGCAGATGAAAGCACCTTGATATTGAGGAGCAGATGAAAGCACCTTGATATTGAGGAGCAGATGAAAGCACCTCGATATTGAGGAGCAGATGAAAGCACCTCGATATTGAGGAGCAGATGAAAGCACCTTGATATTGAGGAGCAGATGAAAGCACCTTGATATTGAGGAGCAGATGAAAGCACCTCGATATTGAGGAGCAGATGAAAGCACCTCGATATTGAGGAGCAGATGAAAGCACCTCGATATTGAGGAGCAGGTGAGAGCACCTTGATATTGAGGGGCAGAAGAAAGCACCTCGATATTGAGAAGATGAAAGCACATCGATATTGAGGAGCAGATGAAAGCACCTTGATATTGAGGGGCAGAAGAAAGCACCTCGATATTGAGAAGATGAAAGCACATTGATATTGAGAAGCAGATGAAAGCACCTCGATATTGAGGAGCAGATGAAAGCACCTCGATATTGAGGAGCAGATGAAAGCACCTCGATATTGAGGAGCAGATGAAAGCACCTCGATATTGAGGAGCAGGTGAAAGCATATCGATATTGAGGAGCAGATGAAAGCACCTCGATATTGAGGAGCAGATGAAAGCACCTCGATATTGAGGAGCAGATGAAAGCACCTCGATATTGAGGAGCAGATGAAAGCACCTCGATATTGAGGAGCAGATGAAAGCACCTCGATATTGAGGAGCAGATGAAAGCACCTCGATATTGAGGAGCAGGTGAAAGCACCTCGATATTGAGGAGCAGATGAAAGCACCTTAATATTGAGGAGCAGATGAAAGCACATCGATATTGAGGAGCAGATGAAAGCACCTTGATATTGAGGAGCAGATGAAAGCACCTCGATATTGAGGAGCAGATGAAAGCACCTTGATATTGAGGAGCAGATGAAAGCACCTTGATATTGAGGAGCAGATGAAAGCACCTCGATATTGAGGAGCAGATGAAAGCACCTCGATATTGAGGAGCAGATGAAAGCACCTCGATATTGAGGAGCAGATGAAAGCACCTCGATATTGAGGAGCAGATGAAAGCACATTGATATTGAGGAGCAGATGAAAGCAATTCGATATTGAGGAGCAGATGAAAGCACCTTGATATTGAGGAGCAGATGAAAGCACCTTGATATTGAGGAGCAGATGAAAGCACCTCTATATTGAGGAGCAGATGAAAGCACATCGATATTGAGGAGCAGGTGAAAGCACATCGATATTGAGGAGCAGATGAAAGCACCTTGATATTGAGGAGCAGAAGAAAGCACCATGATAATTAGGAGCAGATGAAAGCAGCTCTATATTGAGGAGCAGATGAAAGCACATCGATATTGAGGAGCAGATGAAAGCACCTTGATATTGAGGAGCAGATGAAAGCACCTTGATATTGAGGAGCAGATGAAAGCACCTTGATATTGAGGAGCAGATGAAAGCACCTCGATATTGAGGAGCAGATGAAAGCACCTCGATATTGAGGAGCAGATGAAAGCACCTCGATATTGAGGAGCATATGAAAGCACCTCGATATTGAGGAGCAGATGAAAGCACCTCGATATTGAGGAGCAGATGAAAGCACCTCGATATTGAGGAGCAGATGAAAGCACCTCGATATTGAGGAGCAGATGAAAGCACCTCGATATTGAGGAGCAGATGAAAGCACCTCGATATTGAGGAGCAGATGAAAGCACCTCGATATTGAGGAGCAGATGAAAGCACCTTGATATTGAGGAGCAGATGAAAGCACCTTGATATTGAGCAGCAGCTGAAAGCACCTCCATATTGAGGAGCAGATGAAAGCACCTCGATATTGAGGAGCAGATGAAAGCACCTCGATATTGAGGAGCAGATGAAAGCACCTTGATATTGAGGAGCAGATGAAAGCACCTCGATATTGAGGAGCAGATGAAAGCACCTCGATATTGAGGAGCAGATGAAAGCACTTCGATATTGAGAAGATGAAAGCACCTCGATATTGATGAGCAGATGAAAGCACCTCGATATTGAGGAGCAGATGAAAGCACCTCGATATTGAGGAGCAGGTGAAAGCACCTCGATATTGAGGAGCAGATGAAAGCACCTTGATATTGAGGAGCAGATGAAAGCACCGCGATATTGAGGAGCAGGTGAAAGCACCTTGATATTGAGGAGCAGATGAAAGCACCTCGATATTGAGGAGCAGATGAAAGCACCTCGATATTGAGGAGCAGATGAAAGCACCTCGATATTGAGGAGCAGAAAGCACCTCGATATTGAGGAGCAGATGAAAGCACCTCGATATTGAGGAGCAGATGAAAGCACCTCGATATTGAGGAGCAGATGAAAGCACCTCGATATTGAGGAGCAGATGAAAGCACCTGGATATTGAGGAGCAGATGAAAGCACCTTGATATTTAGGATTAGATGAAAGCAGCTTTATATTGAGGAGCAGTTGAAAGCACATCGATATTGAGGAGCAGATGAAAGCACCTCGATATTGAGCAGCAGACGAAAGCACCTTGATATTGAGGAGCAGATGAAAGCACCTTGATATTGAGGAGCATATGAAAGCACCTTGATATTGAGGACCAGATGACCGCACCTCGATATTGAGGAGCAGATGAAAGCACCTCGATATTGAGGAGCAGATGAAAGCACCTTGATATTGAGGAGCAGATGAAAGCACCTCGATATTGAGGAGCAGATGAAAGCACCTCGATATTGAGGAGCAGATGAAAGCACCTCGATACTGAGGAGCAGATGAAAGCACCTTGATATTGAGGAGCAGATGAAAGCACTTGATATTGAGGAGCAGATGAAAGCACCTCGATATTGAGGAGCAGATGAAAGCACCTCGATATTGAGGAGCAGATGAAAGCACCTCGATATTGAGGAGCAGATGAAAGCACCTTGATATTGAGGAGCAGATGAAAGCACCTCGATATTGAGGAGCAGATGAAAGCACCTAGATATTGAGGAGCAGATGAAAGCAGCGAGATTTAGGAGCAGATGAAAGCACAGCGATATTGAGGAGCAGATGAAAGCACCTCGATATTGAGGAGCAGATGAAAGCACCTTGATATTGAGGAGCAGATGAAAGCACCTCGATATTGAGGAGCAGATGAAAGCACCTCGATATTGAGGAGCAGATGAAAGCACCTCGATATTGAGGAGCAGATGAAAGCACCTTGATATTGAGGAGCAGATGAAAGCACCTTGATATTGAGGAGCAGATGAAAGCACCTCGATATTGAGGAGCAGATGAAAGCACCTTGATATTGAGGAGCAGATGAAAGCACCTCGATATTGAGGAGCAGATGAAAGCACCTGGATATTGAGGAGCAGATGAAAGCACCTGCATATTGAGGAGCAGATGAAAGCACCTTGATATTGAGGAGCAGATGAAAGCACCTCGATATTGAGGAGCAGATGAAAGCACCTCGATATTGAGGAGCAGATGAAAGCACCTTGATATTGAGGAGCAGATGAAAGCACCTCGATATTGAGGAGCAGATGAAAGCACCTCGATATTGAGGAGCAGATGAAAGCACCTCGATATTGAGGAGCAGATGAAAGCACCTTGATATTGAGGAGCAGATGAAAGCACCTCGATATTGAGGAGCAGATGAAAGCACCTTGATATTGAGGAGCAGATGAAAGCACCTCGATATTGAGGAGCAGATGAAAGCACCTTGATATTGAGGAGCAGATGAAAGCACCTCGATATTGAGGAGCAGATGAAAGCACCTCGATATTGAGGAGCAGATGAAAGCACCTCGATATTGAGGAGCAGATGAAAGCACCTCGATATTGAGGAGCAGATGAAAGCACCTCGATATTGAGGAGCAGATGAAAGCACCTCGATATTGAGGAGCAGATGAAAGCAGTTTGATATTGAGGAGCAGATGAAAGCACCTCGATATTGAGGAGCAGATGAAAGCACCTCGATATTGAGGAGCAGATGAAAGCAACTCGATATTGAGGAGCAGATGAAAGCACCTCGATATTGAGGAGCAGATGAAAGCACCTTGATATTGAGGAGCAGATGAAAGCACCTTGATATTGAGGAGCAGATGAAAGCACCTCGATATTGAGGAGCAGATGAAAGCACCTGCAGATTGAGGAGCAGATGAAAGCACCTCGATATTGAGGAGCAGATGAAAGCACTCGATATTGAGGAGCAGATGAAAGCACCTGATATTGAGGAGCATATTAAAGCACCTTGATATTGAGGAGCAGATTAAAGCACCTAGATATTGAGGAGCAGATGAAAGCACCTCGATATTGAGGAGCAGATGAAAGCACTTGATATTGAGGAGCAGATGAAAGCACCTCGATATTGAGGAGCAGATGAAAGCACCTTGATATTGAGGAGCAGATGAAAGCACCTCGATATTGAGGAGCAGATGAAAGCACCTCGATATTGAGGAGCAGATGAAAGCACCTCGATATTGAGGAGCAGATGAAAGCACCTCGATATTGAGGAGCAGATAAAAGCACCTCGATATTGAGGAGCAGATGAAAGCACCTCGATATTGAGGAGCAGATGAAAGCACCTCGATATTGAGGAGCAGATGAAAGCACCTCGATATTGAGGAGCAGATGAAAGCACCTCGATATTGAGGAGCAATTGAAAGCACTTCGATATTGAGGAGCAGATGAAAGCACCTCGATATTGAGGAGCAGATGAAAGCACCTCGATATTGAGGAGCAGATGAAAGCACCTCGATATTGAGGAGCAGATGAAAGCACCTTGATATTGAGGAGCAGATGAAAGCACCTCGATATTGAGGAGCAGATGAAAGCACCTCGATATTGAGGAGCAGATGAAAGCACCTCGATATTGAGGAGCAGATGAAAGCACCTCGATATTGAGGAGCAGATGAAAGCACCTTGATATTGAGGAGCAGATGAAAGCACCTCGATATTGAGGAGCAGATGAAAGCACCTCGATATTGAGGAGCAGATGAAAGCACCTCGATATTGAGGAGCAGATGAAAGCACCTCGATATTGAGGAGCAGATGAAAGCACCTCGATATTGAGGAGCAGATGAAAGCACCTCGATATTGAGGAGCAGATGAAAGCACCTCGATATTGAGGAGCAGATGAAAGCACCTCGATATTGAGGAGCAGATGAAAGCACTCGATATTGAGGAGCAGATGAAAGCACCTCGATATTGAGGAGCAGATGAAAGCACCTCGATATTGAGGAGCAGATGAAAGCACCTCGATATTGAGGAGCAGAGGAAAGCACCTCGATATTGAGGAGCAGATGAAAGCACCTCGATATTGAGGAGCAGATGAAAGCACCTCGATATTGAGGAGCAGAGGAAAGCACCTCTATATTGAGGAGCAGATGAAAGCACCTCGATATTGAGGAGCAGATGAAAGCACCTCGATATTGAGGAGCAGATGAAAGCACCTCGATATTGAGGAGCAGATGAAAGCACTTCGATACTGAGGAGCAGATGAAAGCACCTCTATATTGAGGAGCAGATGAAAGCCACTCGATATTGAGGAGCAGATGAAAGCACCTTGATATTGAGGAGCAGATGAAAGCACCTCGATATTGAGGAGCAGATGAAAGCACCTTGATATTGAGGAGCAGATGAAAGCACCTCGATATTGAGGAGCAGATGAAAGCACCTCGATATTGAGGAGCAGATGAAAGCACCTCGATATTGAGGAGCAGATGAAAGCACCTCGATATTGAGGAGCAGATGAAAGCACCTCGATAATGAGGAGCAGATGAAAGCACCTCGATATTGAGGAGCAGATGAAAGCACCTCGATATTGAGGAGCAGATGAAAGCACCTCGATATTGAGGAGCAGATGAAAGCACCTCGATATTGAGGAGCAGATGAAAGCACCTTGATATTGAGGAGCAGATGAAAGCACCTCGATATTGAGGAGCAGATGAAAGCACCTCGATATTGAGGAGCAGATGAAAGCACCTCGATATTGAGGAGCAGATGAAAGCACCTCGATATTGAGGAGCAGATGAAAGCACCTCGATATTGAGGAGCAGATGAAAGCACCTTGATATTGAGGAGCAGATGAAAGCACCTTGATATTGAGGAGCAGATGAAAGCACCTCGATATTGAGGAGCAGATGAAAGCACCTTGATATTGAGGAGCAGATGAAAGCACCTCGATATTGAGGAGCAGATGAAAGGACCTTGATATTGAGGAGCAGATGAAAGCACCTCGATATTGAGGAGCAGATGAAAGCACCTCGATATTGAGGAGCAGATGAAAGCACCTTGATATTGAGGAGCAGATGAAAGCACCTCGATATTGAGGAGCAGATGAAAGCACCTCGATATTGAGGAGCAGATGAAAGCACCTCGATATTGAGGAGCAGATGAAAGCACCTCGATATTGAGGAGCAGATGAAAGCACCTCGATATTGAGGAGCAGATGAAAGCACCTCGATATTGAGGAGCAGATGAAAGCACCTCGATATTGAGGAGCAGATGAAAGCACCTCGATATTGAGGAGCAGATGAAAGCACCTCGATATTGAGGAGCAGATGAAAGCACCTCGATATTGAGGAGCAGAGGAAAGCACCTCGATATTGAGGAGCAGATGAAAGCACCTCGATATTGAGGAGCAGATGAAAGCACCTTGATATTGAGGAGCAGATGAAAGCACCTCGATATTGAGGAGCAGATGAAAGCACCTCGATATTGAGGAGCAGATGAAAGCACCTTGATATTGAGGAGCAGATGAAAGCACCTCGATATTGAGGAGCAGATGAAAGCACCTCGATATTGAGGAGCAGATGAAAGCACCTCGATATTGAGGAGCTGATGAAAGCACTCGATATTGTGGAGCAGATGAAAGCACCTCGATATTGAGGAGCAGATGAAAGCACCTCGATATTGAGGAGCAGATGAAAGCACCTCGATATTGAGGAGCAGATGAAAGCACCTCGATATTGAGGAGCAGATGAAAGCACCTCGATATTGAGGTGCAGATGAAAGCACCTCGATATTGAGGAGCAGATGAAAGCACCTCGATATTGAGGAGCATCGAAAGCACCTCGATATTGAGGAGCAGATGAAAGCACCTCGATATTGAGGAGCAGATGAAAGCACCTTGATATTGAGGAGCAGATGAAAGCACCTCGATATTGAGGAGCAGATGAAAGCACCTCGATATTGAGGAGCAGATGAAAGCACCTCGATATTGAGGAGCAGATGAAAGCACCTCGATATTGAGGAGCAGATGAAAGCACCTCGATATTGAGGAGCAGATGAAAGCACCTTGATATTGAGGAGCAGATGAAAGCACCTCGATATTGAGGAGCAGATGAAAGCACCTCGATATTGAGGAGCAGATGAAAGCACCTTGATATTGAGGAGCAGATGAAAGCACCTTGATATTGAGGAGCAGATGAAAGCACCTCGATATTGAGGAGCAGATGAAAGCACCTTGATATTGAGGAGCAGATGAAAGCACCTCGATATTGAGGAGCAGATGAAAGCACCTCGATATTGAGGAGCAGATGAAAGCACCTCAATATTGAGGAGCAGATGAAAGCACCTCGATATTGAGGAGCAGATGAAAGCACATTGATATTGAGGAGCAGATGAAAGCACCTCGATATTGGTAAGCAGATGAAAGCACCTCGATATTGAGAGCAGATGAAAGCACCTCGATATTGAGGAGCAGATGAAAGCACCTCGATATTGAGGAGCAGATGAAAGCACCTTGATATTGAGGAGCAGATGAAAGCACCTCGATATTGAGGAGCAGATGAAAGCACCTCGATATTGAGGAGCAGATGAAAGCACCTTGATATTGAGGAGCAGATGAAAGCACCTTGATATTGAGGAGCAGATGAAAGCACCTCGATATTGAGGAGCAGATGAAAGCACCTTGATATTGAGGAGCAGATGAAAGCACCTCGATATTGAGGAGCAGATGAAAGCACCTCGATATTGAGGAGCAGATGAAAGCACCTTGATATTGAGGAGCAGATGAAAGCACCTTGATATTGAGGAGCAGATGAAAGCACCTCGATATTGAGGAGCAGATGAAAGCACCTTGATATTGAGGAGCAGATGAAAGCACCTTGATATTGAGGAGCAGATGAAAGCACCTCGATATTGAGGAGCAGATGAAAGCACCTCGATATTGAGGAGCAGATGAAAGCACCTCGATATTGAGGAGCAGATGAAAGCACCTTGATATTGAGGAGCAGATGAAAGCACATCGATATTGAGGAGCAGGTGAAAGCACCTCGATATTGAAGAGCAGGTGAAAGCACCTTGATATTGAGGAGCAAATGATACCACCTCGATATTGAGGATCAGATGAAAGCACCTTGATATTGAGGAGCAGGTGAAAGCACATTGATATTGAGGAGCAGATGAAAGCACCTCGATATTGAGGAGCAGATGAAAGCCTCTCGATATTGAAGAGCAGATAATTGCACCTCGATGTTGAGGAGCAGATTAAAGCACCTCGATATTGAGGAACAGATGAAAGCACCTTAATATTGAGGATCAGGTGAAAGCAGCTTGATATTGAGGAGCAGATGAAAGAACCGAGATAATGAGGAGCAGGTGAAAGCACCTTGATGTTGATTAGCAGATTAAAGCACCTCGATATTGAGGAGCAGATGAAAGCACCTCGATATTGAGGATCAGATGAAAGCACCTTGATATTGAGGAGCAGATGAAAGCACCTCGATATTGAGGAGCAGATAAAAGCACCTCGATATTGAGGAACAGATGAAAGCATCTCGTTATCGAGGAACAGATGAAAGCACCTCGATATTGAGGAACAGATGAATGCACCTCGATATTGAGGAGCAGATGAAAGCACCTCGATATTGAGGAGCAGATGAAAGCACTTCGATACTGAGGAGCAGATGAAAGCTCCTCGATATTGAGGAGCAGATGAAAGCAAATCGATATTGAGGAGCAGTTGAAAGCACCTCGATATTGAGGAGCAGATGAAAGCACCTTGATATTGAGGAGCAGGTGAAAGCACCTCGATATTGAGGAGCAGGTGAAAGCACCTTGATATTGAGGAGCAGGTGAAAGCACATTGATATTGAGGAGCAGATGAAAGCACCTCGATATTGAGGAGCAGATAATAGCACATCGATATTGAGGAGCAAATGAAATCACATCGATATTGAGGAGCAGGTGAAAGCACTTTAATATTGAGGAGCAGGTGAAATCACATCGATATTGAGGAGCAGGTGAAAGCACCTCGATATTGAGTAGCAGATGAAAGCACCTTGATATTGAGGAGCAGATGAAAGCACCTTGATATTGAGGAGCAGATGAAAGCACCTTGATATTGAGGAGCAGATGAAAGCACCTTGATATTGAGGAGCAGATGAAAGCACCTTGATATTGAGGAGCAGATGAAAGCACCTCGATATTGAGGAGCAGATGAAAGCACCTTGATATTGAGGAGCAGATGAAAGCACCTCGATATTGAGGAGCAGATGAAAGCACCTCGATATTGAGGAGCAGATGAAAGCACCTCGATATTGAGGAGCAGATGAAAGCACCTCGATATTGAGGAGCAGATGAAAGCACCTCGATATTGAGGAGCAGATGAAAGCACGTCGATATTGAGGAGCAGATGAAAGCACCTCGATATTGAGGAGCAGATGAAAGCACCTCGATATTGAGGAGCAGATGAAAGCACCTCGATATTGAGGAACAGATGAAAGCACCTCGATATTGAGCAGCAGATGAAAGCACCTCAATATTGAGGAACAGATGAAAACACCTTGATATTGAGCAGCAGATGAAAGCACCAGGATATTGAGGAGCAGATGAAATTACGTCGATATTGAGCAGCAGATGAAAGCACCTCGATATTGAAGAGCAGAAGAAAGCACCTCGATATTAAGTAGCATATGATAGCACCTCGATATGAAGGAGCAGATAAAAGCACCTCGATATTGAGGAAGAGATGAAAGCACTTTGATATTGAGGAGCACATGATAGCACCTCGATATTGAGGAGCAGATGAAAGCACCTCGATATTGAGGAGCAGATGAAAGCACCTCGATATTGAGGAGCAGATGAAAGCACCTTGATATTGAGGAACAGATGAAAGCACCTCGATATTGAGGAACAGATGAAAGCACCTCGATATTGAGGAACAGATGAAAGCACCTTGATATTGAGGAGCAGATGAAAGCACCTTGATATTGAGGAACAGATGAAAGCACCTCGATATTGAGGAGCAGATGAAAGCACCTTGATATTGAGGAGCAGATGAAAGCACCTCGATATTGAGGAGCAGATGAAAGCACATCGATATTGAGGAGCAGATGAAAGCACTTTGATATTGAGGAGCAGATGAAAGCACCTTGATATTGAGAAGCAGATGAAAGCACCTCGATATTGATATTGATATTGATATCTTTATTGGCCATTGATATAATATAATATGTTATAAACAGTAAACAGTAATAGTACAGCCCAGGTCCATTAAGCAAGAAGCTTTTGTATGGATCAGTTTTAATGAACAAAGAAAAATATAGAACATGCAAATGTTTTGGCCTAGTTGAAGACAGTATCTATCATGTATAAGACATAAATACTGCACATTTTAGTTTATTGCCTACTCACACAAATACATGTACATGCAGACCCACATGTGTACATACATAATCACATACATACATACATACATACATATACACATACATATACATACATACACACATACATGCAGCCTAGCATACATATACAAATACATACATAAAGAAATACACATATACGTTCATACAAACAATACACATACACACCATATACATACATATGGACATACATACAAACATATATACATACATACATACATACAAATACATACACATATACACATACATATACATATACACACATATGTACACATACACACATTCATACGCATCCATATACATACATATGTACATATATACACACACATACATACACAAATACATACTCACACACATACATACACACATACATACATATACATATACATACACACACATATGCATACATAAACACAAATACACATACACATATACATACATACATACATACATACATACATACACATATACATATATACACACACATATACATACACACATATAGATTCACATACACACACACACATACATATACATACATACATGTATATATAGTATTGTAAATAATAATAGTAGAAAAAAAAAATAATATTAATAGTAATAATATTAACATGTCTGATTATTGTTCATAACTTTGCAATAAAGATGATTTAATTTTGCCTTTAAATGTATTAATAGAAGTGAGTGATTTGATATCCTGTGGGAGGTTGTTCCAGTGTGTGACGCCCCGCACACTCACACTGCGCTGAGCCTGGACAGTGCGACAGTACGGTACTCTTAGGTCATGTGGTCGTCTTGTGTTGATGTTATGAGACAGTGGCTGGAATATGTTGGTGGGATACACATGTAATGCTTTGAACACAAATAAACAAGTCTGAAGTAATATAAGATCTGGTAATTTGAGAAGCTTGTAGTCACAAAAGAGAGGGTTGGTATGTTCATATTTTGATTTATATGACATTACCCTAATAACTTTTTTCTGTGCAACAAATAGTTGGTCTATAAGTGTTTTGAATGCTCCTCCCAAACTGCTGAACAATACAATAACACTGGATATACAGTAGAATAATATATTAGTTTTAGGAATCTTTAGTTACATTATTTCTAATTCTATATATTACACCTGTGACTTGAGATATTCTAATACAAACTTGCTGTAGGTGAGCTTTCCACGTTAGGTTTTCGTCAATTGTTACACCTAGGAATTTTATGTTGTTGACTCGACTCAATGATTTATTATTTAATTGTACATCAATATTGTCTTGAATTGAATGTATGGAACTAGATAGCATATAGAATGTCTTTGAAATATTTAGTGTTAATTTATTAGCAGTAATCCAATTTGATACATTTATTAGTTCTTTATTTAGAATTGCTATAATATCTTTAATGTTGTGACCCTGTACATATATTGTGGCATCATCTGCAAACAACAAAATTTTTAATTTAGTACTTGTGTATATTATATCATTGACATATATTAAAAAGAGAATTGGTCCCAGAATAGACCCTTGTGGAACACCGCACCTGACCGTACTGTAGGAAGAAGATTTGTTATTGTATACTGTAAATTGTGTTCTGGAGGACAAATTGCTTTTTAAAAAAAATATGAGCTTTTCCACGTATGCCATATATACTTAATTTATGCAGCAAAATGTGATGGGATATGGTATCAAAAGCCTTACTTAGGTCACAAAACACTGTAATTTGATTACTTTTATTATCTAATGTATCATGAATACTTTGGCAAAGTTGGTGAATAGCTAGTTCAGTGGAGTAATTGGATCTAAAGCCATACTGACAGTCGGTTAAAAGTGAAAATTTTGTGAAGTAGTCAATCAATCTAATGGCAATTAATTTTTCAAATATTTTGCTAATGCTTGGAAGGATAGAAACCGGCCTGTAATTATTATAATTAGATTTTTCACCTTTCTTAAATATTGGTATCACTTTTGCTACTTGCAATTGTTTAGGAAAGTAACCCTCTGTAAAACATTTATTTATAATGATCTTTAAATATGGAGAAATTTCAGTAGTACATTCCTTAAGTACTTTTACACTGATGTCATCAAACCCCGGAGACGTAACTTTTAGATTATTTATAACATCCTTAATTTCTTGCTCTGTTGTGGGTTTAAGAAAGAATGAGAAAGGGACTGGCTCTGGAAGAAAGGACTCAAATGAAACTGAAGGTGGACCGATATCTGAAGCTAATTTGCTACCAATATTCGTGAAGTAGTTATTAAATTCGTCTGCAATATCGCTGTCATTAGATACAGTTTTATCTTGAAAATTCATTGAAGTTGGCAATTTAGATCTATTTATCCCCATTAAGTAATGTAAAGTTTCCCATGTTTTTTTAGAGTCACCTGATTGTTCACTAAATTTTTCTTTAAAGTAATTCTCTTTGGCTGTCCTTATTATTGATGTCAACGTATTCCTATATCGTTTAAATATTGTTTCATAGGTTAGTGGCCATTTTGCGTATAACTTTTGTAACTTGTTACGATGTTTTATTGACTTTATTAAACCTGGAGTTATGTATTGCTTGCCAAAATGTTTTTTCTTTAACCAAAAATGATTTTATTGGGAAATTAATGTTATATAGTCTCTTGAATGTGTCCATGTAGAAATTAAATATATTTTCAGTTCCTTCATTATTAGCTAGTTCTAAATCCCACCTAATTTTTTTTATTTCTTCTCTGAAAGTTGCAATTTTATCATTGGTAATAATTCTCTTTGTTACATGCACATATGATATATCGTTAAGGGCAAGTGTAGAAAAAAGACCAAATACCGGGAAGTGGTCACTGATTGATGAATAAAATATACCACTTTTCATATAATTGTGAATGTCATGTGACCATATATGATCAATTAATGTTGCAGAGGTAGAGGTTACTCTGGTTGGCTTTAAAATACTTTGAAAGAATTTGTAGGAATGGAACATATTAATGTATGAAATGGTATTGTTATTGGCATTTAACAGGTTAACATTAAAATCTCCCATCAAATAACATGGTAAACTAAGATTAGATACATAATCTAAAATTTGTTCCATTGATTCAAAAAAATCATTAAGTGATGCATTGGGTGGTCTGTAAAAAAACCTATTATGAAATTCGAACGCTTGATTATTTTAATACATCGTGATTCAAGGTGTGGTAGTTTTAAACAAGCGTTAGTAATCTTTTCTCCTTGAAACTTGTTATGCAGATAAATAGCTAAGCCTCCCCCTTGTGTTGACTTATTCTGAAAGTATGAAAAGTAGTTACTCTGGTTATATAAGTTACATATGGCATCATTTTGACGTGTTTCACATAACCCGATAGCATCAAACGTGACAGAAGATTGATTTAAACATTCATCAAATAACGAGTCCAGGTGTTGAGGAACACTACTTATATTATACGACAATATTTTTAAACTATTTGGAGGAAAAGTTTCTTGTAAGTCCTCATTACAGAAAACATAATCACATGATGGTTCTGGCAGTATCGGTTCACTTGATCGATCTATAACATGATTGGGTCTTTCTAATTCACTAAAATCATATGTTAATGTATTTAAAATGCTAAGTGGGTAGTTGTGATTGTCCATAATTATCATATTAGTAAATTCTATGTCATTTAAATTATGAAATGGCAGGTATTGGTTTATATTCATTATATAGATGTTGATATTATATTACACTATTTATACTACGAATGACGAGTTATTTTCTCACGGCACTCGTAGACTTTTCTTCACCGGCTTATTCTGTGTCGAGGCAGCAGGTGCAGTAGCAGGAGTGGAAGGAGACGAGCAGGGGGCCGGACCATCACGAAGAGGCGCGGGCAGGGTGGGGAAGGGACCATTCCCGGCGCCAGCCCATGCCCCCGCCACCTCCACGACGACCCCACCAGCAGCAGCAGCAGCAGCAGCAGGCCCCGGCTCCGCCCGTACCCCGGCGCCAGCCACACCCCGTGGTCCCCGTCGACTGCCGCATCCGATCAACTCCAACGTCGCTGGTCTTGTCTTTGATGATTAACTTGGTGTGACGGAAGAATGCCACTTTCCCTTGTGCTCTTGCCTGTTTTAGTAGAGGCATCTGAGCATTCTTCACGGCTTGTGACGCTGCACAGAGGTCATCGTTCACGAATATGTTCGTGCCCCTCAGCTTCTTGGAGTTCCTCATCACAGCTTCTCGATCGCAGTAACGAGAGAATCTTGCTACGATGGGACGAGGCCTGGCGTCGCGGCGCACACCAACACGATGGGCTCGCTCCAACACGAGTCCCGGCAGCTGCATCTTTTCCTCCAGGAGTGACGTCACGGCTCCCATGGCTCAGTGGCTCCACGCTCCTCCATGCCACTGATTCGCACGTCGCTCCTTCTGCTATAATCTTCCTGATAGTTTAAACTCTCTTCAAGTTCTTGAGGAGCAGATGAAAGCACATCGATATTAAGGAGCAGATGAAAACACCTTGGTATTGAGGAGCAGAAGAAAGCACCTTGATATTGAAGAGCAGATGTAAACAGATCCATATTGAGGAGCAGATGAAAGCACCTCGATATTGCGAAGCAGATGATAGCACCTCGATATTGAGGATCAGATGAGAGCACCTTGATATTGAGGAGCAGATGAAACCACATCGATATTGGGGAGCAGATGATAGCACCTCGATATTGATGAGCAGATGAAAGCACATCGATAATGAGGAGCATATGAAAGCACTACGATATTGAGAAGATGAAAGCACCTCGATATTAAGGAGCAGGTGAAAGCACATCGATATCGGGGAGCAAGTGAAAGCACCTCGATATTGAAGAGCAGGTGAAAGCACCTCGATACAGAGCAGCAGGTGAAAGCACCTCGATATTGAGGAGCAGATGAAAGCACCTTGATATTGAGGAGCAGATGAAAGCACTTCGATATTGAGGAGCAGGTGAAAGAACATCGATATTGAGGAGCAGATGAAAACACCATGATATTGAGGAGCAGATGAAAGGACCTCGATATTGAGGAGCAGATGAAAGCACCTTGATATTGAAGAGCAGATGAAAGCACCTTGATATTGAGGAGCAGATGAAAGCACCTCGATATTGAGGAGCAGATGAAAGTACCTCGATATTGAGGAGCAGATGAAAGCACCTCGATATTGAGGAGCAGATGAAAGCACCTCGATATTGAGGAGCAGATGAAAGCACCTTGATATTGAGGAGCAGATGAAAGCACCTCGATATTGAGGAGCAGATGAAAGCACCTCGATATTGAGGAGCAGATGAAAGCACCTCGATATTGAGGAGCAGATGAAAGCACCTCGATATTGAGGAACAGATGAAAGCACCTCGATATTGAGGAACAGATGAAAGCACCTCGATATTGAGGAGCAGATGAAAGCACCTCGATATTGAGGAGCAGATGAAAGCACCTCGATATTGAGGAGCAGATGAAAGCACCTCGATATTGAGGAGCAGATGAAAGCACCTCGATATTGAGGAGCAGATGAAAGCACCTCGATATTGAGGAGCAGATGAAAGCACCTCGATATTGAGGAGCAGATGAAAGCACCTCGATATTGAGGAGCAGATGAAAGCACCTCGATATTGAGGAACAGATGAAAGCACCTCGATATTGAGGAACAGATGAAAGCACCTCGATATTGAGCAGCAGATGAAAGCACCTCGATATTGAGGAGCAGATGAAAGCACCTCGATATTGAGGAGCAGATGAAAGCACCTCGATATTGAGGAGCAGATGAAAGCACCTCGATATTGAGGAGCAGATGAAAGCACCTCGATATTGAGGAGCAGATGAAAGCACCTCGATATTGAGGAGCAGATGAAAGCACCTCGATATTGAGGAGCAGATGAAAGCACCTCGATATTGAAGAGCAGATGAAAGCACCTCGATATTGAGGAGCTGATGAAAGCACATCGATGCTGAGGAGCAGATGAAAGCACCTCGATATTGAGGAGCAGATGAAAGCACCTTGATATTGAGGAGCAGATGTAAGCACCTTGATATTGAGGAGCAGGTGAAAAGAACTCGACTTTGAGGTGTTATAACTATGCTAGTGAAAGGCTGGACTGCACTAATCTGAAACTGTAGAAAGGTGAAGGGATAGGAGGGTGGCACTCTCTGGCTCAGTGTTAGGTAATCAGAAGGTGTCATGTGCTGCAGAGAGGCTTAGAGGTGTTATAAATATGATAGTGAAGGCTGGACTGCACTAATCTGACCTGTTAGAAGGTGGCACTCTCTGGCTCAGTGCTAGGGAATCAGAAGGTGTCATGTGCTGCAGAGAGGCTTGGAGGTGTTATAACTATGCCAGTGAACGGCTTGACTGCACTAATCTGACCCTGTAGGAGGATGGCACTCTCTGGCTCGGTGCTAGGGAATTAGGTGTCATGTGCTGCAGAGAGACCTGAAGGTGTTATAACTATGCTAGTGTAAGGCTGGGCTTCACTAATCTGGCCCTCTAGGAAGGTGAATGTGTAGGAAGGTGGCACTCTCAAACTCAGTGCTGGGGAATCAGAAGGTGTCATGTGCTGCAGATAGGCCTGGAGGTGTTATAACAATGATAGTGAAATGCTGGATTGCACTAGTCTGACCCTGTAGGAAGGTGAATGTGTAGGAAGGTGGTCATGGAGGTAAATAGGGTGGAGAGGCCGTGAGGCGCTCGGGCTGATCCCAGCGAACTGTCAGTCGGCCATCTTTTTGTAGGGGTAGGCAGCGACTGCTGGGTAGTGATGAAACACGTCATGGAAGTATTTCGCTACGTTGGGATGCATGTTTGTCCCCTGTCTAAGAGGTGGGGTTTTGGTGAGGTCACATAGTTAATAGGGAGAGTCAGGTCTGTTTTGGGGTTGGGCTATGATGACTCAGGTCGAGAAAAACCGAGGTCAGGGTGAGGACAG
This sequence comes from Eriocheir sinensis, assembly GCF_024679095.1. Lineage (NCBI taxonomy): Eukaryota > Metazoa > Arthropoda > Malacostraca > Decapoda > Varunidae > Eriocheir > Eriocheir sinensis. The sequence goes on along the minus strand of NW_026112197.1, from coordinate 527,121 downwards.
ATAATTAATAAGGGATGTCAGGTCTTGACCCAAGTCGATCCACACATATTCTCTGTCTGTAATTCAGTAGAGCTCTCGTGCAGCGAGAGTAATAAAGGCAGGAATGTCGCTCCGTGTGTGGTCTGGAATGCTGGCTACCTGTGTTTCATTTGGGTGCAATGAACAAGCTAACAAAAATCTGATCCATTCATTACTTTTCACCAGTAAGCTATTTATTAATTAATTATTCAAGCAAGCGTGCATAACTTTTACATACATAAGAAGAACAACATAAGAACATAGGGAGACTGCAAGAGGCCGAGTGGCCTACACAGGGCTGATGCACATGACGTATGAACATTGATTATTTGATCAAAGTGTTAGCAACAAGATAGTTGGCTATATAGCCGGATTTGTCAGCTTAAGACCTAAGAGGTCTTTTAAGTGTGAGTCGTGCTGCAATGCTTTATTTACCCAACATCTGGATGCAACTCATTGATTTATCTCAGTTGAAAATAAAGGCCACATATCTTTTCCATCCAGAGATGTTGCCATTTGTCTTGTGCGTGAATGAAAATTCAGAGAGAAAGTTTTACAGTATAGTGACCAACCATATGCAACGTTGTGAACACATTCTTGTCACAACATTGTAACACTGTCTGAGTTCCAGGAGAGGGCTGTCTTATCCAGCCTGGCACAACACATGTTAGACAGTGATCCGTTCACTAATTATCTTGTGTTACTGATCAAGGCTGTAGCCGAGACCTATCTGCAGGTCAGGTACAGATATGCAGCTAGACCGTTTACTGCACGACTAATATCCCTTAAAGGCGCCAGAAGCAGAGCCAGGATAAATAAATTAGTACTATTTAGTGGACTGTGATTCTGTGTATAATATATAATATCTAGTCTGAAGGACCTGTTGGGATGCAATGTATGTAACACTGTAGTTTCATTTGACACGCCTTATTATTATAAGTAAGTATAAACAGTGTAAAATGGGGTAAAAAAGTGCTACTGAAGTGACAGCCCTACAACAATATGGCGGACGGGGAATAGCGGTGGCTCACCCAAGACAGTACTGACCGCGCGCCTCACAGCCACTCCACCCTTAATACCTCCATGAAGGTGGCACTCTCAAGCTCAGTGCTAGGGAATCAGAAGGTGTCATGTGCTGCAGAGAGGCTTGGAGGTGTTACAACAATGATAGTGAAATGCTGGATTGCACTAATCTGACCCTGTAGGAGGGTGGCACTCTCTGGCTAAGTGCTAGTGAATCAGAAGGTGCCATGTGCTGATGAGAGGCTTGGAGGTGTCATAACTATGCTACTAAAAGGCTGGACTGCACTAATCTGACCCTGTAGGAGGTTGACACTCTCAAGCTCTGTGCTAGGGAATCAGAATGTGTCATGTGCTGCGGAGAGGCTCGGAAGTGTTATAACTACGCTAGTGAAAGGCTGGGTTGCAGTAATTTGACCCTTTAGGAAGGTGAAGGTGTATGAAGGTGGAACTCTCAAGCTCTGTGCTAGGGAATCAGAAGGTGCCATGTGCTGCAGAGACGCTTTGAAAGGCTGGACAGCACTAATTTGACACTATATGAAGGTGGCACTCTCTGGCTCAGTGCTCAGCTCAGCTGTCTTGTGCTGCAGAGAGGCTTGGAGGTGTTATAACAATGATGGTGAAATGCTGGACTGCACTCGTTTGACCCTGTAGGAAAGTGACACTATCAAGTTCGGTGCTAGTGAATCAGAAGATGACATGTGCTGAAGAGAGGCTTGGAGGTGGTATAAATATGCTAGTAAAAGGATGGACTGCACTAATCTGACCCTGTAGGAAGGTGGCACTCTCAAGCTCAGTGTTAGGGAACCAGGTGACATATGCAGCAGAGAGGCTTGGAGGTGTTATAACTATGTTAGTGAGATGCTGGTGTTGAGGAGTGAATGACACACACGAGGGAGCGGAGGTTGCGATGTATTCTATAAAGAGGCCAGGCAGGGAATGTCCGATCCTCGAGCCTTGGCAGTACATGTATACTCGGATTGTTCCGAAGCGCTGCTCAGTGCTTCGGTGCCGCTGAAGGGTAATGGCTCTACAACACCTCACCCCCCTACCAAAGTTTTATGTTATCCCCCAAATATCCACCACCATCTCCAGTCACCAAAGCTCCCCTTTACTGCCGTCACCATTTACATAGTTGCTTGATATCTGCCAGGCGGCTTCCTTTGTCGTGCCGATCGTCGCCTCGTCTCGGCATAAGTAATTTTTTTCCCCGGGTGTCTGTCCTGTTGACCCCTCTGGCCGGCGCGTTTGTCCTGCCCCTTTCGGCGGTTCTGCTGCCGCCTCTCCCGGTTTGGTTGACGCACTCCCCGCTGTTCCCGGTCATGGTGATCTGGATGGCCTTCTGTCTACTAGTTGGGGATGCTGTATATCCGCCGCTGCCCGCTGCGTGCCTCCGTGTCCCCATCGTCTTCGCCGCTCAGCCGTCTCCCCTTGGGCGGCTGGGGTGTCTATGTCCGTGGCCTGCTTGTTACCTCTCTGGGGCACTTGGTCGTCACCTGCTGACAATGGGGATTCTCCGCTAATTTTGTCCTGGGCAGGCCTGCCACTGCTTACCAAAATTATTTGATCCGCGTGGCGGGACCACAAGGTATTTCCTCCAACATCTGCTTCGTAGGACAGTGGTCCCGTCTTGGCTATTATTCTCCTCTCCTCCATTTCGGTCCCACATAGCTTCTTGCCCAAACTATGTCATTTTTTTCGGAATGTTCTTACCCTTTTCCCCGTCATCTGTTGGTCTTGCCTGCTCACCATCGCGGTCTCTTCGTCGGGCAGAAGTAGGTCTAGTTTTGAGCGTATATTCCTGCCCATCAGCATTTCCGCCGGTGTTTTCCCTGTTGTGCTGTGTGGAGTAGAACGATAGTTTAACAGAAATTTAAACAGGCTCTTTTCCCTCGACTTGCAGCCCCCCATCATTGCCTTTATTCCTTCCTTCACAGTGCTCACCGCTCTCTCCGCCAGTCCGTTACTCGCCGGGTGGTATGGCGCCACTCTGATGTGCCGGATTCCATTCTGCTTGACGAAAGATGCCATCTCTTCCGACGTAAACTGCGGGCCATTGCCTGTGCATAGCTGTAGGGGTAGACCAAACCTGCTAAACAGTACACTCAGTTCATGAAGAGTTCAAGCCGTTGTCGTGGATTTCATTGGTACTGCCTCTATCCACTTTGAGTAGCTATCCACTACTTTGAGAAGCGTTGTTCCCATAATTGGCCCCGCAAAATCTGCATGGAGCCTCTGCCTCGTGTTCTCTCCCATGGGTGGACCGCTGACTGTGGTGGTGCTGCCCGCTTCTCCGCACATCCTGGACACGCTCTCGCCAATTCCTCCAGCTCCTTGTCGAGACCCGGCCGCCACACACATCGTCGAGCCAGCTGCTTCATCCTCACGCATCCTGAGTGCCCCACATGCAGTTCCTTTTTCACCTTGTCTTGCAGGGACGCCGGTATCACCACTCTGCCTCCCCACATTAAGCAATCCCCCTCTGTCGAGAGCTCCTCCATCCGAGACTTGTAACTGCTTACCTCTGCTGTTGCCTCCTCCGGCAATCCGCCTGACCTTACTGCCGCCAGCACCTTTCCCAGGACTCTGTCACGCCGCGTTGCCGCTGACACTTCTCTTGCTGTCACTGAAGGCCCCTCGTCCATATATAACACGTTACTTGTCATGGCTTCCCTTTCTATTCTTTCTGCTCCTTTGTCGACAATGCCCGGGAGCGGTAGTCTGGACAAGGTGTCGGCGACCCTCATGTCTGCAGAGGGTCTTACCTCCACATCGTAGCTGTAGGCTGCTAGTTGAAGGGCGTATCGCTGCATCTGCGCTGCCCCCAACGGCGGCATCTCTCTGCTGGGGTTCAATATTCTGGAAAGTGCTTTGTTATCACTGACAAGGGTAAACTTCCTCTCATAGCAATACTGATGAAATTTCCTAATACCGTAAGAAACTGCCAAAGCTTCCTTTTCTACGATGGGATATTTCTGCTCTGTTTGTGTCAGTATTCTTGACGCATACGCCTCCGGCCTTTCTATGTCTCCTGGAAAGACTTGCATTAGCGCCGCCCCGACTCCTACTTCGCTCGCGTCTGTTACCAGTTTGACCGGTAGTTGTGGACCGTATATCACCAATACTGGGTTGCTGGCCACCGTCTGTTTTACCCTTGCCATCGCCTCTTCACATTCCTTGGTCCATCGCCACTTAACTCCCTTCTTGAGTAGCTCATACAATGGCGACAACGTAGTGGCGAGGTGTGGCAACAGCCGGGACTAGTACCCACCGCTCCCAATACGCTCCGGAGTGTCGGTACAGCACTCGGGTTCGGCATCCTCCTTAGTGCTTCGGTCTTCTCGGGTATGGGTTTCAGCTCCGTGCACCTCCTGCAAATTGAATTCACACTTTGACCTTTTGAGCCTAATCTCATTCTCTTTCAGTCTCCCCAGCACTTTGTCCAAAGTTTCAATAAGGTCTTCTGTGTTCGTGCCCATCACCAGCAAGTCGTCTAAGTATGCCACACAGGAGGGGATTCCTTCTAATATTCTGTCCATCGCCGCCTGGAAAATGTCCCCACAGAAAGCTAAACCAAAGGGCAATCTCTTCATCCTCAACAATCCTCTATGCGTAGCTACAGTTGTTAGGTCTTTTGATTCCTCACTTAACTCCATCTGTAGATAAGCATCTCTCAAATCTAGCTTTGCAAACCTCTTCCCTTTTATCCTTGTAAACAACTCTTCCGGGAGGGTAAGGTGCTTAACTATATCCAACTGGGGATTTACCGTCACTCTGTAGTCAGCCGCCAGCCTTACTTTGCCATCTGCTTTGGGCACTACCACCAACGGTGTCGCCTAGCCACTGCTGTTGTCAGTCTCCACGGGCTCGGCAACACCTTCCTTAATCCACCTCTCCAGCTCCTGGTCCACGAGTGGGTAAAGGGCGTGGCCCTGGTCGCGCTTTCTTCCGCACCGGTCGTGCTCTTCCTTGAGACGCAGGTGTGCTTTGATCGGCATGTGCCCTAAGGACTGTGAAAAGACCTCACTGTGCTTGTGTAGGATTGTGGTAAGTTTATCCCCATTCTTCTCCGCAACTCAAAGTTTGCCTACCATCTTCCAGTCCAGCTGAATCCCCAGTAGCCAGTCACGACCCAGGAGCGAGGGCCCTGTTCCTTTCACTACCTTTAACGGCAGAGTTTCTATTTGATTTTTAAACTTGACCTCCACCATGGCTACTCCTCGTACCTGAAGTGCCTCACCTGTGTATGTGACTAACCGCCTGTTGGAGGCTTCAAGTCTTGGTTTGCTGCGTAGCCTGTTCCACTCCTCCTCGCTGATGACCGTGCTGCTCGCTCCCGTGTCCACCTCCGTGCGTATCTCTGTGCCCTGCACGCTCACGTCTACAGTCAGTGGTGGGGTTTTCCGGGTTCTCCGCTGTTGTCCAGGCAGCTGTAAAATACCAAACACCTCCACCCTCTCTTCCTCATCACTAATCTCTTTCTCCTCATCCTCCACGCTATTTACTCTGCCTCGCCGTCGACACATTACATTCGCCTGGTGTGGCCTTTACGACTGCACCTGAAACATTCCTTATCCTTAAATGGGCACTCCGTTGCCTTGTGGTAACTACTGCCACACCGATTACAAGTTACACTACTACGTGCCCCCTCACGAGGCAAGTACTTGTTTTGCAACCTGGCCTTGTCCCACCTGTTCGTTGGTTCTTTCTGGTCCCCGGGCTTCGTTCGCGGCGGCTCCACTCTGTTCACCTGGGCTTCTTTGTGCTCCCCTCCCAGTACCTTCGCCTCCGTTGTTGCTGCCTCCATCGATAATGCCAGTTTGCACACTTTGTCCCAAGTTAAGTCGTCGCCCTCTCGTAACAGCCTCCGCCGGATCCGTTCGCTCGACACTCCACCGACGAATTTTCTCGAAGCTGCTCTGTTAAGTTTGCCCCAAAGCTGCAGTTGGAAGCTTTCCTCCTCAGTTCTGCCACGTAACTGCTGATTGTCAGGGTTTCCCTTTGATTTTCAGAGTTGAATTTGAACCTTTCCACCACCACTGAAACTTTGGGCGCATAGTGCTGAGTAGCGAGACGAATCAATTCCTTCAGTGTCCTCTCAGAGGGTTTCCCCAGGGCGCACAGGTTCCTCAGTAATTGATACACCGTCGGGCCGCAGACAGTCAGGAACAACGCCCGTTTCCGATTCTCCTCGGTGATATTACTGACCTCCAGGAACTCTTCGAACCTTTCTGTATAGGCCTCGAAATCTTCTCCCCTGAGTACTGCTCCACCGCTCCAATTATTGCTGCCATTCTCGTCCACGGGGTTTCACTCGATTCCTTCAGAATCCCATCCTCGTCGCCACGTGTTGAGGAGTGAATGACAAACAAGAAGGAGGGGTTGCGATGTATTCTATAAAGAGGCCAGACAGGGAATGTCCGATCCTCGGGCCTTGGCAGTACATGTATCCTCGGATTGCTGTTCCGAAGATCAGCTCAGTGCTTCGGTGCCGCTGAAGTGTAATGACTATACAACAGCTGGACTGCAGTAATCTGACACTGTAGAAAGGTGGCACTATCTGGCTCATTCATAGGGAATCAGAAGATGTTTTGTGCTGCAGAGAGGCTTGTAGGTGTTATACCTATGCTAGTGAAAGGCTGGACAGCACTAATCTGACCTGTAGGAAGGTGGCACTCTCTGGCTCAATGCTCAGGAAAAAGAAGGTGCCATGTGCTGCAATGAGGCTTGGAGGTGTTATAACTATCTTAGTGATAGGCTAGACTGCACTATTCTGACCCTGTAAAAAGGTGAAGGTGTAGGAAAGTGGCACTCTCTGGCTCAGTGCTAGGGAATCAGAAGGTGCCATGTGCTGCAGAGAGGCTTGGAGGTGTTATATCTATGCTACTGAAATGCTGGACTGCACTAATCTAACCCTGTAGGAAAGTGGCACGCTCAAGCTCAGTGCTAGGGAATCTGAAGGTGTCATGTGCTGCAGAGAGGCTTAGAGGTGTTATAACTATGATAGTGAACGACTGGACTGCACTAATCTGGCTCTCTAGGAAGGTGAAGTTGTAGGAAGGTGGCACTCTTTGGCTCAAAGGGAATCAAAAGGTCGTATATGCTGCAGAGAGGCTTGGAGGTGTTACAGCTATGCTAGTGAAAGGCTGGACTGCACTAATCTGACGAAGGTGAAGGTGTAGGAAGGTGGGACTCTCTGGCTTAGTGCTAGGGAATCAGAATGTGGCATGTGCTGCAGAAAGGCTCGGAGGTGTTATAACATGCTAATGAGAGGCTTGACTGAGCTAATCTGACCCTGTAAGAAGCTGAAGGTTTAGGAAAGTGGCACTCTGGCTCAGTGCTAGGGAATCAGAAGGTGTCATGTACTGCAGAGAGGCTTGGAAGTGATATAAATATGATAGTGAAAAGCTGGACAACACTAATCTACCCTGGCTCAGTGCTAGGGAATCAGAAGGGGCCATGTGCTGTAAAGGGTCTTTAAGGTATTATAACGATGCTAGTGAAAGGCAGGACTGCACTAATCTGACCCTGTAGGAAGGTGTAGGTGTAGGAAGGTGGCACTCTCTGGTTATGTGTTTGGGAATCAGAAGGTGTCATGTGCTGCAGAGAGGCTTGGGGATGTTATAACTATGCTAGTGAAATGCTGGACTCCAGTAACCTGACTGTGTAGGGAGGTGAAGGTGTAGGAAGGTGGCACTCACCGGCTCAGTCCTAGGAAATCAGAAGGTGTCATGTTCTGCAGAGATGCTTGGAGGTATTATAACTATGCTAGTGAAAGACTGGACTGCACTAATCTGACCCTGTAGGCAGGTGGCACACTCAAGCTATGTGCTACGGAATCAGAATGTGTCATGTGCTGCGGAGAGGATTGGAGGTGTTATAACTACGTTAGTGAAAGGCTGGACTGCAGTAATTTGACAATGTAGGAAGGTGGCACTCTCTGGCTCAGTGCTAGAGAGTCTGAAGCTGCCTAGTGCTGCAGAAAGGCTTGGGGGTGTTATAACAATGCTACTCAGAAGCTGGACTGCACTAATCAGACCCTGTAGGAAGGTGAAGGTTTAGGAAGGTGGCACTCTCTGGCTCAATTCTAAGGAATCAGAAGGTTTTCATGTGCTTCAGAGAAGCTTAGAGGTGTTATAACTATGCTAGTAAAATGCTGGACTGCACAAATCTGATCCTGCAGGAAGGCACCACTCTCAAGGTCAAGGCTAGGGAATCAAGAGGTGTCATGTGCTGCAGAAAGGCTTGGAAGTGTAATAACTATGTTAGTGAAAGGCTAGACTGAACTAATCTGACCCTGAAAGAAGGTGAAGGTGTTGGAAGGTGGCACTCTGCATCTGTGCTGGGAAATCAGAAGGTGTCTTGTACTGCAGAGGAGCTTGGAGGTGTTATAACTATGCTAGTGAAAGGCTGGACTGCACTAATTTGTCCCTGTAGGAAGGTGAAGATGTAAGAAGTTGGTACTCTCAAGCTCAGTGCTAGGGAATCAGAAGGTGTCATTTGCAGCAGAGAGGTTTGGAGGTGTTATACCTATGCTGGTGAAAGGCTGGACTGCAGTAATCTGACTCTGTAGAAAGGTGGCATACTCTGTCTCAGTGCTAGGGAATCAGAAGGTGTCATGTACTGACTAGAGGCTTGGATGTGTTTTAAGTATGCTAGTGAAAGGTTGAACTACACTAGTCTGACCCTTTTGAAAGGGGAAGGTGTAGGAAGGTGGCACTCTCTCACTCAGTACTAGGGAATCAGAAGGTGTCATGTACTGCCTAGAGGCTTGGATGTGTTATACGTATCCTAGTGAAAGGTTGAACTACACTAATCTGACCCTTTTGGAAGGGGAAGGTGTAGGAAGGTGGCACTCTCAACCTATGTGCTAAGGAATCAGAAGGTGTCAGGTGCTGCAGAGAGGCTTGGAAGAGTTTTAACAATGGTAGTAATAGCCTGGACTGGACTAATCTGACCCTGTGGGAAGGAGAAGATGTAGGAAGGTGGCACTCCCTCTCTCAGTACTAGGGAATCAGAAGGTGTCATGTACTGCAGAGAGGCGTGCAGATGTTATAACTATGTTAGTGAAAGGCTGGACTGCACTAATCTGTCCCTGTAGGAAGATGGCACTCTGGAGCGTAGTGCTTGGAAATCTGAAGTTGTCATGTACTGCAGAGAGACTTGGAGGTGCTATAACTATGCTAGTCAAAGGCTGGACTGAACTAATTTGACCCCGTAGGAAGGTGAAGGTGTATGAAGGTGTAACTCTCAAGCTCTGTGATAGGGAATCAGAAGGTGCCATGTGCTGCATAAAGGCTTGGAGGTGTTATAACTATGCTAGTGAAAAGCTGGACTGTAGGAAGGTGTAGCTATAGGAAGGTTTCACTCTCTGGCTCAGTGCAGGGGAATCAGAAGATGTCATGTGCTGCAGAGTAGCTTGGAGGTGTTATAAATATGCTAGTGGAAGGCTGAACTGCATTAATCTGACCCTATAGGAAGGTGGCACTTTAAGGCTCAGTGCTAGGGAATCAGAAGGTGTCATGTGCTGCAGCGAGGCTTGGAGGTGTTATAACTATGCTAGTGAAAGGTTGGACTGCACTAATCTGACCCTGTAGGAAGCTGCAGCTGTAGGAAGGTGGCACTCTCTGGCTCAGTGCTAGGGAATCAGAAGGTGTCATGTGCTGCAGAGAGGCTTGGAGGTGTTATAACTATGCTAGTGAAAGGTTAGACTGCACTAATCTGACCCTATAGGAAGGTGGCACTCTAAGGCTCAGTGCTAGGGAATCAGAAGGTGTCATGTGCTGCAGAGAGGCTTGGAGGTGTTATAACTATGCTAGTGAAAGGCTGAACTGCACTAATCTGACCCTATAGGAAGGTGGCACTCTAAGGCTCAGTGCTAGGGAATCAGAAGGTGGCATGTGCTGCAGAGAGGCTTGGAGGCGTTATAACTCTGCTAGTGAAAAGCTGGACTGCACTAATCTGTCCTTATAGGAAGGTGGCACTCTCTGGCTCAGTGCTAGGGAATCAGCAGTTGTCATGTCCTGCATAGAGGCTTTGAGGTGTTATAACTATGCTAGTGAACGGTTGGAATGCACTAATCTGACCCTATAGGAGGGTGGCACTCTCTGGCTTAGTGCTAGGGAGTCAGAAGGTGTCCTGTGCTGCAGAGAGGCTTGGAGGTGTTATAACTATGCTAGTGAAAGGCTGGAGTGCACTAATTTGACCCTGTTGGAATGTGCAACTGTAGGAGGGTGGCACTCTCTGGCTCAGTGCTAGGGAATCAGAAGGTGTCATGAGCTGCAGAGAGGCTTGTAGGTGTTATAACTATGCTAGTGAGAGGCTGGACTGCACTAATCTGACCCTGTAGGAAGGTGGCACTCACTGGCTCCGTGCTAGGGAATCAGAAGGTGTCATGTGCTGCAGAGAGGCATGGAGGCGTTATTCCTATGCTACTGAAAGGCTGGACTGCACTAATCTTGGAAGGTGGCACTCTCAAGCTCTGTGATAGGGAATCAAAAGGTGTCATGTGGTGCAGAGAGGCTTGGAGGTGTTATAACTATACTAGTGATAGGCTGGACTGCACTAATCTGACACTTTAGAAAGGTGGTGTAGGAATGTGGCACTCGCTGGCTCAGTGGTAGGGGATCAGAAGGTGTAATGTGCTTCAGAGAGGCTCGGATGTGTTATAGCTATGCTAGTGTAAGCTGGACTGCACTGGTCTGACCCTGTATGTAGGTGGCACTCTCTGGCTTAGGGCTAGTGAATCAGAAGGTGTCATATGCTGTAGAGTGTATTGGAGGTGGTATAACCATGCTAATGAAAGGCTGGACTGCACTATTCTGAATCTGTAGGAAGGCGAAGGTGTAGGAACGTGACACTCTCAAGCTCTGTGCTAGGGAATCATAAGGTTTCATGTACTGCAGAGAGGCTTGGAGGTGTTATAACTATGCTAGTGTGTTGCCTTCAGCCTCGATCCTCTGTTTTTAATATATTACTATTAAGTGAGTTTCATAGTTGTTAGGGTTACGCAATACAATGTTAAGTTATGATTAAGTTTATTCACATTCTGTTGGTGTATAATGGTAGCGAACCTATTCAAGTTAAGTAACAATATTATTTACACTTCGTCATTCTGTTGGTAATGGAAGGGAGCTTTCACCGAAGTACTCTACAATACTGATTAGAACTCGTCATTCCAATCACCAAAAGGGCCTACCCATATGGGATAATTTCATAATATATATATATATATATATATATATATATAGAGAGAGAGAGAGAGAGAGAGAGAGAGAGAGAGAGAGAGAGAGAGAGAGAGAGAGAGAGAGAGAGAGAGAGAGAGAGAGAGAGAGAGAGAGAGAGAGAGAGATGTATATATGTAGATAGATAGATAGATAGATAGATAGATATATAGATAGATAAATAAATAGATAAAAAGATAGATAGATAGAGATAGATAGATAGATAGATATAGATAGATATAGATACAGATAGGTAGATAGATCTATAGATATTCAATACATTTACATATCACAACCTCCCTGAATTTATAAAAATCCTATAAACAATGAATGGCAGTGGACCCAACACGGATCCCCGCGGAGCGTCATTCATTAGGCTGTCCCGGTCCGATTGCCTTCCGCTGACTGACTGATGACATTATAAAATCATTAGCTCTCTGTAATCATAAGGTAACATGCTCTTTCGGCCACCTGTTCCGATTCTTTACAGGAGCAGCGACTAGCGGGCTTTTTTATTGTTTCCTGTTGTTGTGCCCTTGTGCTGTGTCCTTTGCTGTAAAAGAAAAATAATAAAATAAATCACTAACCAGCTGTCATACAACCCTAAATAGATACACGGGTAAGTAATTATTATACACGAAATACACTTCCCAAAAAGTGAATGACGGAGAAGCCAACCAAGACAAGACCTTCGACTCTCTCCTCCACCATCCACACCACCCCCACCACCACCCATCAACCCCCACCACCAGCACCACCACCCATCAACCCCCACCACCAGCACCACCACCCATCAACCCCCCACCATCACACCACTGCCCACCACCATTCCGACCTCCCCTCCCCCCGCACCACCACCCCTCTCAGAAGCATCACCTCACCGCAGAACAATCCAGGGCGTGGCATTCGCTGACGAAACGAGAATATCACAACCTTTAATGGCAATGGTGCTGCTGCGTGTGTGTGTGTGTGTGTGTGTGTGTGTGTGTGTGTGTGTGTGTGTGTGTTTTCCCTATCCTAACCTAACCTAACCCCTGATGCCCCCTAACGAAATCCAGGAATTGGCGTGTTCGTGGATGGTTTATAAGAATCTAGCAAGGGTTTGCTAGGCAGGTCGATCTGAATCTTGAGAATCAATTGTTACCTTTTCATTAGAACAGTCTTGCACTTGTTTGATCTTCCCGTGAGTTTGATAATATAGATACACACTTCTTAACTTATTATTAGAACAGTCTTATTCTTGTTTACTCTTCCCTGGGGTTTAAAAATAGAGAACCACTTGTTAACTAATCTTTATGACTTTCTTACTCTTGTTTACTCTTCCCGTGGCTTTGAAACTAGAGAACCACTTGTTAAAACTAATGTGGTGTGTGTGTGTGTGTGTGTGTGTGTGTGTGTGTGTGTGTGTGTGTGTGTGTGTGTGTGTGTGTGTGTGTGTGTGTGTAAATATTTCATGACGCGCACTTTGAAAACAGGATCAGCTTTTAACGAATAATCTGCCTAGCAAGAGCTTACGCATTTTTACGTAATCCACTTCCTCCATTATCACATCACCTGTTGTTGTTGTTTTTTGTCCTGCTTTTTCTCGTCTCTACAAGTAAGAGGGTGTTGCCTCGGTACAGAATTCATGCAAGGTTCTCAACGTTATTTACTTTTTTATTTTACTTTTTAAATCTAAGAAAATATAAGTATCGGTGAAGAGTCCGTAGATTTATAATGGACACAGGGCCTTGAGGGTGTCAGCTGGTGTGCATTTTCGTGGTGAGCGAGACAAAAGATGAGAAGTTAATTTGAAGTGATTTATATATTTACACGTAGTAGCGGTATTGGAAAAAAATAATCTTCAGCTCACATTAATTATGGAAAACGAAGGGAGTTAACATATAATACGGAGTTCTCGATTATTGTTTTATTTTATTTTATTTTATTTATGTTTTTGCTTTAGTTGTTGTTAGGTATTATTTTTTTTTCTTCCTCTCCTTGTTGATTTTGTTCTCATTATTATTATTTTCCTCATACTTCTTCTTCTTCTTCTTCTTCTTCTTCCAGGACGCTAGCGTTCTTCAGGATGAGCTAGACACACTATATGATTGGGCGGGGAAGTGGCAGATGGAATCCAATGTCGGGAAGTGCAGTATTCTGAGTGTAGGTAGGAATAACCCCTCACACAATTATATACTCCTTAAATGACACTCCGCTGAGTAGGTCTGGGTGTGAGAGGATTTAGGAGGTGAGCACTGACCTCCGTCATAGAGCTCAGTGCATTCAAGCTAAGAATCGGTCAAATAGTGTACTGGGTTTCATCTAGAGGAGCGTAAGCAAGGAGCGCTGAAGTCATCCTCAAACTCTACTTAGCATTAATTAGACCTCATTTCGATTATGCGGTTCAGTTCTGGTCACCTTACTGTAGAGTGGATATCAAGTAGTTAGAATCTGTACAGAGGATGATGACAAAAATTATTCAAGGGGTGAGAAACTTGCCTTATGAAAATAGACTGAAGCATTTAAATTTATACGCTCTAGGAAGGCGAAGGTTACGAGGTGACTTGATCGAGGTTTAAAAATGGATGAAGGACTTTAATAAAGGGTATGTAAATAGGGTTTTGGTTGTAAAAGAGCAAGGTAGAACACGTAGCGACGGTTTTAAGCTAGTTAAATTCAGATTCAACAAAGACATAGGCAAGAATTGGTTTACCAGTAAAGTGGTGGATGAGTGGAACAGGCTTGGGAGTCATCTTGTGGGTGCCAATACCATAGATGCATTGAAGAAAAGTTTGGATAAATTCATGGATAGTGAGGTTAGGTGCGGTTAGACTTACAGGAACTGCCTTGTATAGGCCAACCGGCCTCTTGCAGACTCCTTACGTTCTTATGTTCTTTTGTTGTTGTTGTTGTTGTTGTTGTTGTTGTTGTTGTTGTTGTTGTTGTTGTTGTTGTTCTTGTTCTTCTTCTTTTTCTTCCTCTTTTTAATAATTTCTTCTTATAATTAATGATCGCTTTGTCCTTCCATTTAGTTATCGATATGTTTCTCTGTCTCTATCTTGCACTTCCTTTAGACAATTAGTCTCCCTTCCTTCCTCTTACTTCCTCACTCCCTCTTTATGCCTCCTTTTATTTTTTTCCCATTCCGTTCTTTCTATCAATGGTCTAATGTCGGCTGCAATTAGTTTAACGTCGGTGGCAGTAAAAACATTCGAGTCTATTATAGATGAAAATATCCGTGACCACCTAGACTCCTAGAGAAACAGCCTGATCAATGGCCCCCACCATGGGTTCATTAATCAAGGCTAGATCTTGTCTGACTTTTTTTTTTTTTTTTACAAAAAGTGGCAAATACGTAAGGACGACAGTTATGATATTGTATATCTTAATTTTAGTAAAGCATTCGACAAAGAACCTCACCAATAACTTTGACAACAATTAAAGCCCATGGGTTTGAAGGTAGATGGATCATGGTGTGGTTCAGTGACAGGAAGCAGAGTTCTGGGTTGAGGTAGTACATGGGGATAATGGGATTGGGTTCGAGGTACTAAGTCTGATGCAAATATCAAGATACTTTGGGTGGAGCAGGTGCGGGAATTCCCTACCCGGCAGCATTGTCGCTTCAACCACAACAAGGCATACAATTTCATATGTCGGTTGTTTAGTATTTGACATAGTTTTTAAATTTTTGTATATGGTAAAACAAGTCTATATTATGTTGTGAATGTATCGAATTTTAGGATATTAACGATGATTTATGTATGGAAATGAATTCAACCGTGTGCTACCCAGCGACGTTGTCATGTCTATGGTCAAGGTCGCCGGGTGACCCCCTGTGGACCTCGGGTTGCCCCGGGCCATTATTCCCTGGTAGAGAGGAGGCGGGTGAGAGAGGGGGAGGGAAGGTAGCGGTAGCCAAGGTCCAGCCCATGAGACAGATGCAAGGATTTCTTGACAACATTTTATCAGTGTCTTTTTACCGATACCCTCGCTACACTTGACCCGATAAAAACAGTTCCATTTTGTGAGCTTTGTTCTCCGTTCATTTTGCAATTGGCAAGGAACCTATAATATGGCCCCTCGGGCCAAATTTGTGGCTTTACCGTGTAGCAGCGACGGGCCAAATTTGTGCCATGATATAAACCCCCCAAAAATAGATGATGCATAAACCGATCACAAAACGCTTTGATATATATTATGAAATGATTTGTGTGAGTGATGATTTTTTTCTCATTTTTCTCGCTTAGAGGGACCATTAAGAAACATGATCCCTGTGGCTACAGGGTTAATAGTCCATTCATATCCTTGTGTATCCGTGTTATTTCCTTCACCTCGTTCTCCACTGCTCTCCCTCTCTCTCTGTCCCATTCCCGGTCTCCCTCAATCCTCTCTCTCACCTCCCAACCCTCCCTCCCTCCCAGCCACTGTCACTCCCTTAATCTCATAATCGTCACTCCCTTAATCCCCATAATCCTTAGATCGCGATATTATTGACAATTAGTCCCGTTCTAATGCGTTTACAAACCCAACTCATTAATCGATTCCTACTTTACTCTCTCTCTCTCTCTCTCTCTCTCTCTCTCTCTCTCTCTCTCTCTCTCTCTCTCAAGATTAAGGAATATGTATAGTGTTTTGATGTGTTTCTGTTAATATTTTTGAGACTATGAAGTTTGTGGAGAAACGAGAGGGAGGAGGAGGTGGAGGTGGAGGTGGAGGTGGAAGTGGAGGTGGAGAAGGAGAAGAAGGAGGAGGTGAAGGTGGAGGTGGAAGTGGAGGGGAGAAGGAGAAGGAGGAGGAGGTGAAGGTGGAGGAGGAGGTAACTTTATTCTCTTACAGTCCTCATATAAGGCAACCACGAGGTCTGTTTTTTTTCTTCTTTTTAAAGGAGGAGGAGGAGGAACAAAGAAACACAAAGAGAGAACAAACAACAGCAGGCCTGCTGGTCCGTACGAGGCTGTTTGTGATAAGCTACACTAACTATCTAATCAAAGGTGGAAGATGAAGGACAGCAAAGGCGAAGGCCGTGGTGAGCAAATCAGGGAAGTAAAGAAACGGAACAGGCCGAGGCAGCAACACTATAATATAGTCGCCAAGTCAGTCAGCTCGGGGCCTCGCCATTCGCGCCAATCCCGGGCAGAATCTTGGCGGTTCAGTCTCCTTCCTTCGCCCTGTCAACTTCCCACTTTCGTCACATCACTTTCCTTCCTTCCCTCGTTCCTTCCTTCGTCCTGTCATCTTTCTCCATCCTCCCTTCCTCCTGTCACCTTCCCCCCTTTATTCCTCCCTTCCTCTGTCACCTTCCTTTGGCCTTCGTCCTGCCATCCTTCATCCAACAAAAACGGTCTAAGGCGCCTTCACTGTATTTTCGATTGATTTGAATTAATCCCGTCTGGAATTTTAAGAGGCTCATCTTGCTATCCACCCTCCTCGCCTCGCGGGGCTGGGGAGCGTCAGGGGGCCCAAGGCCTTCCTGGCGAGCGTCGCAGGGCTCAGGGCTCCGGCAGGGCGCCTCGGCTCCCCCGGAGCGTCCACGGAGGTGTCGGAGATCCCGAGGGTCCGGGGGTTGGGGGGGCGTGAAGTGGCAGCAAGACATGCAGTTACTGACCTCTTATTAGCCAGACGACGCGTTAATGACACGTTCCAATGGAAGGTTCGACGCCTGGGGAGGTACAATTCCCCTAAGCAAGGCAAGTGTCATGCCAACTACGATAAAAAACGAAAAATCCAAAAAAATTACAAAAACAAAAAATCCTAAAAAAAAATGTCTTGTTTTGCTTTGTTTAAAGCGTCTTGTATGTTGGTATGGCGGGTCTTCTCTGGGGAGAAGGAGACTAACGCGTTCCAACATACAAAACCAGGAAAAGACGATATGGAGACACCGAGAGAAGGAAGGGAAAGAAGGGAACACCAGAAGAAGGAAAATGAAGAGAAGTAACACTAGAAGAAGGCATATGAAGTAACACAAGAAGAAGGAAGTTGAAAAGAGTAACACAAGAACAGGGAATTTGAAAAGAGTTACACAAGAAGAAGGTATTGAAAAGAGTTACACAGAAGAAGGTATTGAAAAGAGTAACACAGAAGAAGGTATTGAAAAGAGTAACACAGAAGAAGGTATTGAAAAGAGTTACACAGAAGAAGGTATTGAAAAGACTAACACAGAAGAAGGTATTGAAAAGAGTAACACAGAAGAAGGTATTGAAAAGCGTTACACAGAAGAAGGTATGGAAAAGAGTTACACAGAAGAAGGTATTGAAAAGAGTAACACAGAAGAAGGTATTGAAAAGAGTAACACAGAAGAAGGTATTGAAAAGAGTAACACAGAAGAAGGTATTGAAAAGAGTTACACAGAAGAAGGTATTGAAAAGAGTAACACAGAAGAAGGTATTGAAAAGAGTTACACAGAAGAAGGTATTGAAAGACTAACACCGAAGAAGGTAATGAAAGAGTAAAACACAAGAAGGGATTTTAAAGAGTAAAACAGAAGAAGGTCTTGAAAGGTTACACAGAAGAAGGTATTGAAAAGAGTTACACAGAAGAAGGTATTGAAAAGAGTTACACAGAAGAAGGTATTGAAAGAGTAACACAGAAGAAGGTATTGAAAGAGTAACACAGAAGAAGGTATTGAAAAGAGTAACACAGAAGAAGGTATTGAAAGAGTAACACAGAAGAAGGTATTGAAAAGAGTAACACAGAAGAAGGTATTGAAAAGAGTAACACAGAAGAAGGTATTGAAAAGAGTTACACAGAAGAAGGTATTGAAAAGAGTTACACAGAAGAAGGTATTGAAAAGAGTTACACAGAAGAAGGTATTGAAAAGAGTTACACAGAAGAAGAAGGTATTGAAAAGAGTAACACAGAAGAAGGTATTGAAAAGAGTTACACAGAAGAAGGTATTGAAAAGAGTAACACAGAAGAAGGTATTGAAAAGAGTAACACAGAAGAAGGTATTGAAAAGAGTTACACAGAAGAAGGTATTGAAAAGAGTAACACAGAAGAAGGTATTGAAAAGAGTAACACAGAAGGAGGTATTGAAAAGAGTAACACAGAAGAAGGTATTGAAAAGAGTTACACAGAAGGAGGTATTGAAAAGAGTAACACAGAAGAAGGTATTGAAAAGAGTTACACAGAAGAAGGAATTTGAAAAGAGTAACACAAGAAGAAGGAATTTGAAGATAAATAACACAAGAAGAAGAAATGTGAAGTAACACCGGAAGGAAAATGCAGAGAAGTAACACTAGAAAAATGAAAATGGAAATGAAAAGAATCATCCACCTTTCGGCCCAAACCAACATCACAAAATTATGGGCGAGTCTCTTCTGGGAGGAAAGCGGCTCGTTCAGACCCAGGAACACCAGAAAGGATGATAGAAACATCAAGAAAAGGAAAACAGAAAAGTCATCCACCTTTCGGCCCTGGGGCCTGGGGTGGGTGACAGGTGAATCTCCTCTGGGAGAAGGAGGCTAACCCACACAGTCAAGATAGAGGCTAGAGAAAGAAAATTAAATCATCGAGAAAAGAAAATGAAATTACAATATCAAGAAAATAACTAAAAAGTCATCGAGCTTTCGGCCCTGGGGCCTGGGGCAGTGACAGGTGAGTCTTCTGGGGAGGAGGAGGCTCATCCACAGCCAGCAACACCAACAGAAAGAAAAGAAAAGAAAACATCATGAGAAAAGAAAAGAAAACATCAAGAGAAAAGAAAAGAAAAGGAAAAGAAAAGAAAAGAACAAAGTAAACAAAGCAAAACAAGACAAAACAAAAACAAAACAAAATAAAACAAATTAAAACAACATTATAAATATATAAATAAACAACTCTATAACAAACAATATAATTTAGCTACTGGGACTGCTCAAACGATCGAGATCAGCTTGGAAGTGTTCTTTATCCGTTGTCGTAGTGACTCTGCTGGCTATGGCTATTGGCACTCACCACATGACTGCTAAGCCTATTCCACTCATTCACAACCCTGTTGGTTAAACAAATTTTTGCCTATGTTCCTGTTAAATCTGAATTTATCCAGTTTAAACCCATTACTTCGTGTCCTACCCGGTTCTCTTACCAACAAAACCTTATGAATATCTCCCTTATTAAAGCCCTTCATCCATTTATAAACCTCGATCATGTCTCCACGCACCCTTCGCCTTTCTAGAGAATGCAAGTTTAACTGTTTGAGTCTTTCCTCGTATGGCAAGTTTCTCAACCCCTGAATCATCTTAGTCATCCTCCTCTGCACTGATTCTAACATTTTGATATCCATTCTATAGTAAGGTGACCAAAACTGAACCGCATAGTCAAGATGAGGTCTAACTAATGCTAAATATAGTTTGAGGAAGACTTCGGCGCTTCTGTTGCTTACGCTCCTTGAAATAAATCCCAGTACCCTATTTGCTCGATTTCTAGCTTGAATGCATTGTGCCCTTGGACAGAGATCAGAGCTCACTAAGACCCTAAATCTCTCTCGCACCCAGACCTGCGTATGAGAGTGTCATTTAAGCAATAGTTGTGAGAGGGGTTGTTCCTACCTACACTCAGAATACTGCACTTCCCTACATTGAACTCCATCTGCCATTTATCCGCCCAGTCATACAATCTGTTTAGTTCATCCTGGAGAATACTAGCGTCCTGATCCGACTCAATTACACTACCGATCTTGGTATCATCTGCAAATTTACTGACATCACTACTGATTCCTGTATCTAAATCATTGATATAAATAATAAACAAGAGTGGACCTAATACCGAACCTTGTGGGACCCCACTCGTAACATATCCCCAGTCAGATATTTTACCATTGATTTGCACTCTTTGCTTCCCATTGCTAAGCCACGCCTTGACCCAGTTCAAAACCTTATCCTCTACACCGTGAGCCTGTAATTTAAGCAACAGTCGTTGGTGAGGAACTTTGTCAAACGCTTTACTAAAATCAAGATAGATTACATCATAGTTTTCATCTCTGTCTGCCGCCTCAAATACTTTACTGTAGAGGGACAAGACATTAGTGAGGCATGACCTACCTTTCGTGATCCCATGCTGCGAGTCATGAATTAAGCTGTGTTTCTCTAGATGCTCCCGAATGTTCCTGGCTATTATGGACTCCAGCATCTTGCCTATAACCGATGTTAAGCTAATTGAGCGATAGTTTGAAGCAGCTGACCTGTCCCTCTTTTTGAAAATCGGCGTCACATTAGCTACTTTCCATAAGCTGGGCACATAGCCAGTATTTACCGACATCTTAAAGATGTCGGTTGGTAAACCACTGATTACATCACCTAATTCCTTTAATACCCTCGGAAATATCCCGTCAGGACCTGGCGACTTTTTCTTCTTAAGCTTATCTGTCATATCCTGAACTATTTACCTGGTAATGATTATATCCCTCAATTTATCGCCATCCCCACCCTCGTACTCCTGAACCCTTCCCTGAATAGTTGTTTGATCCTCTTGTGTGAATACTGAAAGGAAGTAGTCGTTCAACAATGTGCCATATTTTCGTAATTTTCTACTAGCTCCCCTGTGTTTGTTTTCAGCGGTCCAATTTTCTCCCGTGTTTTTGTTCTATACATCTGAAAGAAGCCCTTAGGCTTACTTTTCGCCTTATTTGCACCTTTGATCCCATAATTCCTTTTTGCAATCCTGGTGTTTTTCTTCACTAAGCTAGATAGTTCGACATACCGGCCCCTGAGATGTGTCTCACCATTCTTTATTTTCTGATAAATTTCCTTCTTTAACCCTATCTCGTTTTTTAGTCCACGAGTCATCCACTTAGGATCATTGTTTTCTTTCCTAAATGTTCGCTGTGGTATATGCTGTCCTTGCCCCTCTGCTATTACTCTAACTAGATTATTGTAAGACATTTCCACCTGGGTCTCCTGGCTCTCATGAATCCCTAAATTATCCCAGTATATCCCTTCAAGATGTCTTCGAAGCCGCTCGTAATTTGCTCTTCTAAAATCTGGCACTAACACTGGGTTTGGTTCACGGGATACTGCCCAGTCAAAGCTAAAACGAACAGTTATGTGGTCACTATTTCCTAGATCTCCACCCACATCCAGCTCATGTAGCAAGTTTCCATTATTCGTTAGGACTAAGTCTAATATGTTATCCCTTCAGGTAGGCTCAGTAACTGCCTGCTTAAGGAAGTTATCTTGTATAACTTCAAGAAAATCCTCTACTTCCAAGTCAAATACTAGGTCTTCCAAGTATACATTCCTATAATTAAGTCCCCCATTACGCAGACATTTCTACTTCTACTCGCCCTGCCAATCTCCTGTATTAGAGTGGCACTTCGATATTGAGAAGCAGATGAAAGCACATCGATAATGAGGAGCATATGAAAGCACCTTGATATTGAGGAGCATATGAAAGCACCTCGATATTGAGGAGCAGATGAAAACACCTCGATACTGAGAAACAGATGAAAGCACCTTGATATTGAGGAGCAGATGAAAGCACCTCGATATTGAGGAGCAGATGAAAGCACCTTGATATTGAGGAGCAGATGAAAGCACCTCGATATTGAGGAGCAGATGAAAGCACCTCGATATTGAGAAACAGATTAAAGCACACCGATAATGAGGAGCAGATGAATGCACCTCTATATTGAGGAGCAGATGAAAGCACATCGATATTGAGGAGCAGATGAAAGCATCTTGATATTGTGGAGCAGATGAAAGCAATTCGATATTGAGGAGCAGATGAAAGCACATCGATAGTGAGGAGCAGATGCAAGCACATCGATATTGAAGAGCAGATAAAAGCACCTCCATATTGAGGAACAGATGAAAGCACATCGACATTGAGGAGCAGATAAAAGCACCTCGATATTGACGAGCACATGATAGCACCTCGATATTGAGGAGCAGATGAAAGCAACTCGATATTGAGGAGCAGATGAAAGCACCTTGATATTGAGGAGCACATAATAGCACCTCCATATTCAGCAGCAGATGAAAGCACCTCGATATTGAGGAACAGATGAAAGCCTCTCGATATGGAGGAGCACATGACACCACCTCGATATTGAGGAGCTGACGAAAGCACATCGATATTGAGGAGCAGATGATAGCACCTTGATATTGAGGAGCAGATGAAAGCACCTTAATATTGAGGAGCAGATGAAAGCACCTTGATATTGAGGAGCAGATAAAAGCACCTTTTTATTGAGGAGCAGATGAAAGCACCTTTTTATTGAGGAGCAGATGAAAGCACCTCGATATTGAGGAGCAGATGAAAGCACCTTAATATTGAGGAGCAGATGAAAGCACCTTTTTATTGAGGAGCAGATGAAAGCACCTTAATATTGAGGAGCAGATGAAAGCATCTCGATATTGATGAGCAGATGAAAGGACATCAATACTGAGGAGCAGATGAAAGCACCTTGATATTGGGGAGCAGATGAAAGCACCTTGATATTGAAGAGCAGATGTAAACAGCTCCATATTGATTAGCGGATGAAAGCACCTCGATATTGAGGAAAAGATAATAGCACCTAGATATTGATGAGCAGATGAAAGCAAATCGATATTGAAGTGCTGTTGAAAGCACATTGATACTGAGGAGCAGATGAAAGCACCTCGATATTGGGGAGCAGGTGAAAGCAGCTCGATATTGAGGAGCAGATGAAATCACCTCAATATTGAGGAGGAGATGAAATCACCTTAATATTGAGGAGCAGATGAAAGCACCTCGATATTGATGATCAGATGAAAACATCTCGTTATTGACGAGCACATGATAGCGCCTTGATAATGAGGAGCAGATGAAAGCACCTCGATATTGAGGAGCAGATGAAATCACCTCGATGTTGAGGAACAGATGAAAGCACATCGATATTGGGGAGCAGGTTAAAGCACAACGATATTGAGGAGCAAGTGAAAGCACCTTGATATTGAGGAGCAGATGAAAGCACATCGATATTGAGGAGCAGATCAAAGCACATCGATACTGAGGAGCAGATAAAAGCACTTCGATATTGAGGAGCAGATGAAAGCACATCGATATTGAGGAGCAGATGGAAGCACGTCGATATTGAGGAGCAGATGAAAGCACATCGATACTGAGGAGCAGATAAAACCACATCGATATTCAGTTTGCTCCCCGATTGCAGCGAAATGATTGTTCGATTCTATATTTGAAGGAGTTGATTTGTATTCGAATTTACTTATTCTTAGAGAGAAGATATTTCCAGTGGGGATGACTCGGATCGAAAAGAGCTCCTTTAAAATATCTATTTCATCAACAACTCGTCTGAATGGTAAACCGTTATTTATAGTTCTTGGAGTTGTTTTGCAGTTGAAAAAGAGTTATAGGTAGTCGAAGCTATTGAACTTTTTCAGGTACCCAGAATACTTCAATCTGGTATTCTCTCGTAGACACGTCTTTTCTGCAATGTAAAGATTGAGATCGTTTGAGTCGTTCCTCCTTACGGTTGTGCACAGGTTGTAATCATCTTTACGTGGCGCGTCGTTGAATCCTTTCTCCAGTAAAAACAATGTCCCTTCTGTAATTAGGACACCAGAACTGTACTGCATACTCGAGTTGGTGGTCTTACCATGGAATTATATAAAGGATAGCATCACGTCTGGCTTGCCTTGCACTCGAATTTTCCGCTATGATCCCGAAGGAAGCATAGTGCTTGGGTTTATTATGCTTTCTTTTTTACAGTGATTTACGTGTTTCAGGTAAATTCCTGATAAGTCTCTTTTCCTCCTGCATCACGCCTGCAAAGGCTTCCCTGAAAAAAAAGATAGCGATTGACAGCCCCGCGTCCAGGGGGACGCTGAGTTCAATCCCCAGTGCCACTAAGCTGGGATTTTCAGCCGCCGCCGAGTGGCTTAAAACTACCCACATGCTGTTCAGAAGACCACCTAACAACCTGGACACTAGATTCTAGGATCAAAGATGAGCTCCGGGAGCTCAGCTTAAGCCAATGCTGAAGATGGCGCCACTATAAACACTCGCCTGGCGCCAGAACGGAAGGCTGGGCAAGCCATCAAGACCCACCGGAAAGAAGCCTTGGACCGACCATCAGGAACCACGGAACAAACCTACCAGCGCAATAGGCCACGACGTAGAAAAAAAAAAAATGTTCTACCCTATTTCTGGGACCCAATGGCGTGATTTTGCATTTGTCAACGATGAAGGACATTTGCCCATTTTCCGACCATTCGATTAATTAAATTGAGGTCTTTCTGAATAATTTCGCAGTCAGTCTTTTTGTAAGGACCTTTCCACTCACCTTGGTGTCATCAACAAATTTTCTGATGGATTTCAGGAGGTCCTGATTCGAAGTGTGAAATATATATATATATATATATATATATATATATATATATATATATATATATATATATATATATATATATATATATATATATATATATATATATATATATATATATATATTTATATATATATATATATATATATATATATATATATATATATATATATATATATATATATATATATATATAGGCAGGTAACCGAACTGAGTAGCGTGCTGGGCTCTACATTCACCGCGTGATGGACTACATGGTTCGAATCCCCATACCACTGGAGTTTTCAGTCACCGCCGAGTGGCCCATCACCCACATGCTGTCACTGAAGACTACCTTGTCAGCCCGGGACTCTGGGGAAGCCGTCCAAGCGAATCCAGGGCAAAGAGTTTGCAGCATGAAGCCAATGCAGGATGGCGCCACTGCAAACACTCGCACATGCTTAGAACGGGCTGGGCCGACCATCAGGCCCCCACCTGGAAGAAACCTTGGGCCGATTCATCAGGACCACCAGGAAAGATGCCTACCAGCGCAACAGGCAATGACGTAAAAAAATATATATATATATATATATATATATATATATATATATATATATATATATATATATATATATATATATATATATATGTTATATATATATATATATATATATATATACGCGGAAGTATTAAAAATGTGGAGGCCCCACACAGCCCCGAACGCTATGCTAATGGTGAGTGAAGGCAGTTTCGTGGCCTCCAGCTGTCAAATCAGCCGCCATATTATTCCAAGCCGTGAAATTTACCGAATACTAGGGTGTAGCGCGCGCTCAACATGGTGGCCGCTTGCCCTTAGAAGTACCGCATCCATGGAGCACCGTAATGTTTTTATTTTATCTTCTTACTGTTTTTCCAGCACTTTAACATACAGGCGGATGGAAATTAAAATAATTTCATGAAAATTTATTGAGTGTAAATATACTGCAACTTGGTAAGAAAGTACTGCATACATGATACTCCAAGAAGCTCGGCCAATGATATATTAATGATAACAAAAAGAAATGCAGTGAGGACAATTTCATCACCAAGATGTATCGTTCTCCTTTACAAATACAAGTTAGAAAAATTGTAATCGGCAAGCATGTGCTGCCTTGATCTGCGTGGTCTGACCATAAAATTACCTCCATTTGACACTCCTCCGACAGTTAGTGGCCTAGTATAATCACATTATATATATATATATATATATATATATATATATATATATATATATATATATATATATATATATATATATATATATATATATATATATATATATATATATATATATATATATATATATATATATATATATCTAAAAGACAGATCCTCTCTTTATCCACACCACTACATTCACACAACATATACACCTTTTACCAAAAATTAAAATTTCAAAATGGCACATACACCAAGCTCCAGGTCCCCGCCTGGGGACCACAAATTCCCCAGGAGGACTCCCTCTGGCTGCCGACCAGAGAGGTGTCTTGATGCTCCTCGAACCTCTTTCTTCTCAATTTCTGCAGCATTCGCAGTCTTCGCTCTAATTTTCATTCTGTGGAACATCATCTCTCTCCTCTAAGCCTCCTTCTCTTCTTGCAGAAACAAGAGGTTTCTGAGGCTACTGACAGCAATCTCTACTCTGTTCCTCCTACTATCTCTATCCTAATTTCAATCCCAAAACTGGATGTTGCCTACGTGCGCAACGACATCACTTGCTCTCGTGCCCACGACCTTGACTCTTCTGAATTTTCCACCATCTGGCTAAGACTTCATTTGTCATTCTATTACTAAATACATCTGTGCTGTTTGTCTCTCTACTATAACTCTACCAACCTAAAATTCTTTGACTATTTGAATTCAAAGTGGAACACATCTTGACCCTCTCCTTCGCTGAAATCTCCATCCTAGAAGATTTCAATGTTCACCACCAGCTTTGGCACATCCTCTTTCACTGACCATCCTGGTGAACAAGCTATAACTTGCTATCCTCAACGACCTAGAGCAGTTGGTCCAGCACCCACACGTATTCCCGACCGTCTTGGAGATCGGCCCTACATTCTCGACCTCTTCCTTACCTCAAACCCTTCTGCTTATTCTGTCAAACTGTTCTCTCCGTTGGCTCCTCCGATCACAATCACTATTTCTCTTCTGTATCCTGTCCTATCGCTCCTTTACACCTCTGGACCCACCGAAGAGGCGATGCTTCCTTTTGCTTCAGCCCGGTGGGACGACCACGAGGATGAACTTTTCCGATTTCCCGTGGAACATTATTGCTTCCAGAATAGAGACCTCTAATGTGTGCTCAGCGCATCCCCAGAGTGATTGTCTCTGGAATGAGGCATACATTCCTCGTTCTTTCTCTACTCCTCACGCTAAAAAGCCTTGGTTTAATCACGCTTGTTCTCGTGCTGTCAATGATAGAGAGAGTAGCTCACAAAAGACAGAGCCTTCAAACTAATGCTAATTATGAACTTTACATTTCTGCGAAAATCGTGCCAAATCTATTCTCCGACTAAACAAAAATTCTGTCATTAATATAGAAAATGTAAAACCTTGCTTTCTAACTCTTTTCCCGTGACTTCTTACATCTAGCCAAAAACATCTCCTCCAACTTCACTTCTTCTGTCTTTCCTCCACTCCTCAGTCCTGACGGCAACACTGCTGTCTCATCTATCTCTAAGGCTGAACTCTTCTCAAACTTTTCTAAAACTCCTCTGGACGATTCTGGGCATATTCCTCCCTACTCATCCCCTCTGATTCCTTTATGCCTGTTAAAGATTCTTCAAAATGATGTTTTCTGCCTCTCTGGCCTCAATCCTCAGAAGTCTTATGGACCTGATGGAGTGCCTCCTATTGTCATAAAAACTGTGCCTCCGTTCTGCCACCCTGCCTGGTCAAACTCTTTCCCTCTGCCTGTCAACATCTACCTTTCCTTCTTGCTGGAAGTATGTCTTCCTTTAGCCTGTGCCTAAGATATATATATATATATATATATATATATATATATATATATATATATATATATATATATACACCTCTCCTGTATTTGATCTCCTTTCGCCACCTCTTTTGTTTATTTTTAGGAGCAGCAGTAGCAGGCTTTTTTTATTATTGTTTCTTTTTGTGTGCCCTTGAGCTGCCTCTTTTATATATATATATATATATATATATATATATATATATATATATATATATATATATATATATATATATATATATATATATATATATATATATATATATATATATATATATATATATATATATATATATATATATATATATATATATATATATATATATTAAAAAATGGGTTCCTCACTGACCTTGAGGCACTCCACTAGTGACTGGAAGCCAATCGGAAGGCTGTCCGTTGAGTAGTACTCGTTGTTTGCTCTGCGGTGGGCCAATCTTTTATCCACGCGATCAGATTGGCTCCAATGCCGCCGTGGAGTTTCTTAAGGAGTCGCTCGTGGAAATTACCTTGTCGAAGGCTTTTGAAGTCCAGTATATAACATCACTGGGACGTGGGCATCCCAGGATTCTTTATATACCTTGGAAGAAGTCTAAAAAATTCGTTAGGCAGGAGCGCTTGTTTTTGAAGCCTTACTGGGTGTCGGAGATTGCATTATTGTCTTTTAGAAGCTTAAAGAGTTTGTTTCTAATGATCTTTTCGAGTATTTCTCTTTCCACTGATGTCAAACTTATGGGCCTGTAGTTTAATGCAACGCCTTTTGTTCTTTTTGAAGATCGGAGTTACGTTCGCCATCTTCCAGTCTTCGGGACCTTATTCAGTTGAACTGACCGGTTGAACATATTAGTGAGTGGTTGACTTATTTGTTGTTTAAGCTCTTTAATAACCGCAGGGGATTAAACTGGCCAGGCCCCGCTGACTTGTTCGTGTCGAGTTTGTCCAAATAATCTTTTCACTTCTCCGCAGGTCAGGGCCCTCAGCAATGGTTTCGATGTCCTCGACTGTGAATGCGGATGCTAAGTTAGTGTTGAAGGTTCTGGCCTTCTGTTTACTGTCCCGAGCAACTGATCCAGTCTCGTCTGTCAGGGGACCAGTATTGGATATATGTTTTCGATCTGATGTAAGTGAATAATTTTTTGGAGTTGGTCTTGATGTTGCGCGCTATTTGTTTATCATAGTTGCGTTTAGTACCTTCTAATAATATTTACACTTACATGTGAATTTGTTACTTTTTTTGCCCTTGAGTTGTTTCCTCTAGTGTAAAAAAAAAATGCAATAAACTCGTTTTCATCGGCAATTGATTCTTCTGTCTTAGCACATGGTTATTAAAGTTTCAAAATTGGATGTCTTTACATCTTACTATACATCGTAATGGTGCTGAAGCTATATTTTGCATATTAGTGATGAGTTTTCTTGGGTAAATAGTTTTCATTCCTTGTATGCATAAAATTCCGCATGTTGTCTCCAGTGCTGTACTATTACTGGCGCTGCCTCTCATAAGTCTGGCGGCCAGAGTTTTGTGAGATACCCTTCAGTAGGCGGAACAAGGGCGGTTGACAGGTAAGCAACGACGCATCAGCCGGGCCATGCTCCGGAGTTTAGGCATGACAGAGGTAAATATACTAAGAATATCGTGACATTGACAGTGCAGCTTACAGCTCCAATAACTCCAGTTTATGTAAAATCCCAAATTAGAACTGAAAGTTACATTAGAGTGTAAAGTTATGCCATAAATAATGCCAATGGTGTAATTGTCGACGTGGGTGCGTGTTTTCAGGTAATTTTATATGCTACGACGTTGATGAATGCATCCCAGTGTGTTACGGAATGACCAGTAATGTGTTCTCTGCCGCATTCAGGTCAGGCCGGACATACTTGCAGTACCAGGCATTCCACCGACGTGCCTGAGGCGTGTGTTGACAAGGAGCGCGGCGGCAGCCACGGTCAGGGCGGCGGGATACAGGGCGGCCGTGGCCTTGGGCACGATAACAGAAAACCTTATTCCCGATAACCGATAACTGATAATGGAGAACCTTATCGGTAATAACCAATAATCGTTAACTGGAAACACAAATAAAGGCGATAACCGATAACCGATACCCGATATTAATCCACAATTCCGATACTAGCTAGCGATAAGCCCGATAGGCGAAAACGATACTGTATTGATATTTGAAATAAAAAATATAGATGAATTCACATTTTTATTATCTGTATTTTAGAAAACTTACAAAACCTGAAAACCACACGTTGACACGTAGCTACCTATGGACGGTAATACTAGAAACGCATGAACCGGTGTTGTGTTATTTGGCGTCCCCACATTCATAAGCTGGTTTGTTTTACAAACACTGGTCTCTCGTGAACTGCGCATGCTCAGACCAGCAAGCGTAGACCTGTACAGTATCTAAAGCTTTTAACGTAATTAGGAGTTGCTGGAAGGCTGAATCAGACATACAGTACCACTACCACCATCCCGCTGTTTCTAGAACGACACTGTAAGGTTGTATTTATATGTACAGTGTCGTTCTAGAAAAGGCGAGATGGAATGTTTGTCTGATTCAGCCTTCCAGCAACTCTTAAGAGCTTTGTGAAGATTTGAACATGTGTGTTCACGAGAAGACCAATGTTTAACAACAAAGTTCAACTTTGACGATGGGACACCAAATAACACAACAAAAGGTGCCTTCAATACCATGGCATGCTCACAAACCAATATGGAATACCAAATTTAAGGCAGTGAATAATCACTTTTTTGGGCAAAGTTAAAGCGTTTTTCTTTGATATATTGATTTTTGAGTGTAACATAAAAAATAACCTAGTGTTTTAATGTTGATGATCTAAATGAAATCTCTTCACCGAAGATATTTCATACCCCAAACTTTTCACAACACCGGGCGCGACCACGCATGCGCAGTAGGAGACAACTTTTTTTTTTCTGAGGGGCGGAAAGGGTAGCGATTATCGCTAGTTTGGTTAAAAAAAGTAACAAAGATACCGATATACATTTAAATAAGTAGCGGATGGCCGATATCCCGATTTTGTTATCAGCGATAAAGTATCGCGATAACTTATCGCGATAACGCCCAGCTATGGCTATGGAGATGCCTTGGCGTTTCTCTTGCCAGTCCGTCTGGAAAACAATTTCAGCTTAGGCATTTATGTAGAATTTGATTGTTCCAAAAAACAGTTTCCGCGAAGAGAGCTAGAACGTTTAGTTCAACGTTTTGCATGCAAAACATTGTCATTCTTAAGCGTTGTTATACACCTCCTCAATTAAAGTAGTATATTTGTGTGTGTGTGTGTGTGTGTGTGTGTGTGTGTGTGTGTGTGTGTGTGTGTGTGTGTGTGTGTGTGTGTGTGTGTGTGTGTGTGTGTGTGTGTGTGTGTGTGTGTGTGTGTGTGTGTGTGTGTGTGTGTGTGTGTGTGTGTGTGTGTGTGTGTGTGTGTGTGTGTGTGTGTGTGTGTGTGTGTGTGTGTGTGTGTGTGTGTGTGTGTGTGTGTGTGTTTAACTTACTCACGGTCTGATCACGTGATGGACTCTTGAAGACCAATCGATACCCTCCCAGAGAGCTTTGATCTCATTTAACTGACCTTTGAGTATACGTGGGACCTCGCCTACCACAGTCCCTTCATCTCCCTTCCTCCGGAGGGGACAGCAGTCAATCATTGTCAGCAGAAGCAGCTTTCGACCTGAGAAAGGCTCGAACCTCGATATACTGTGATGGCAGACTGAGAATTTAACCACAACACCAAGGGAGCGTTTTTTTTTATGTGTGTGTGTGTGTGCGTGTGTGTAAGTGCGGGCTTGTGCGTGCGTGTGGGTGCTATCATCATATCACAAGAGGTACGCGAGAGACCACTTAGCAGGTAACGCCTCTCGTCATGATTGCTTCGTTACTGTTATCAACAGCAATTATGAGCTAATTACTCTTCGTCCAGCCCCGGCGTAGAGATACCACCGCCTGTGCCCATGACGGACTGCGCCCCCGACAGGCCTACTGGAAACAATTTGTCCAGGTATTTAGTGGTCACAGCGGGGCGCCTCAGTGATGAGATATTATGGGCCTCGCCGCTCCTCCCTGGCACCCCAACACATGTATGGGGCAGGTGACGCGCCGCCACGCCCCGCCCCGCCCCTGCCTCAGGAGTCCAGAAAATCAGTGTTCATTTTTTCGTACTGCGACCGCGTTTTATTTCAAGTGTCATCTTCCTGACCAATTCGAAAGCCTCCCAACAATGCCAGGAGCTGTGTGCTTCCCGCCATTTGGCGTTTAGTTGTCTGTACGTAGAAGTAACGATCTGATGCGTATAGTCTGTCGCTACGCAGTGCTGGGGCATCGTGTGCGCTCAATGGAGTCTTGCAGTGGGATATGTTTACCAATTTGTACGCACCAGACCAATTAGCTCTCAAAAGAGAAGACACTACACTGGAAAGCAGAAAGTTTTAATTAAGTATAATAATGAAATAATATTAAAAGGAAATATGTAAACTTTATCAGGACTATATCAATGTTCCTATGCATTGGTTAAAATCACAACAGTAACATCGGTTTCTGATATGACCTACGTGGAAGGAGGCGGACGATAATAAAGCGTATAGGTGGACAACTGCCTCCACACCAAGGCTCCGTGGTTTGCGAGGCCCTTTTTTTCTGCCCAGGCGATGCGATGATGGCTTGAAATAATGAACCGACGAGGTACTTCTGAGGATGGCTGTTCAGACAGCCCAGCAGACCAGCCAATTAATGTCCAAACGATGTGCAAGACGCTGACGCAGTAATTGAATAAATGTTTTATTCATCAGTTGCTGAACTTCATTTAGTAGAAAAAATGTTGAAAAAGGAGAAGTTTAATTAATGGAAGTTGTAGCTTCAGGCAGCGGAGGTGTCCATACCCATGGCTTCCTAGAGGTGTGCCTACCTGGAAATGTACGGAAAACATTTTACCTGAGCATGCCTTTCCTGAAGCCCTAGCGTGGCATAACAAGGACTAGATTTCTTGGATAACAGTGGTTTCATGTTTTTTTTTCTTTCTTACGCGATCGCTACGGCTTCTCGACCATCACTCTCACTTCACCACCTGCCACCGATCCATCCATCCCTCCACCAACAACCTCCACCCTACGTTTATTTACATCTTCCTATCAGTCTCTCCTTCCTCCATCCTTCACCAACGTCTACCCGCCCACAGCATCCACTTCCTCCCACTAATAACTTCCACCCATCGTCACCCAAAGCTCCACCCTCCTCCGACACCAGCTCTCGCCCTACCCGCCGACCCCTCCAGCCCCCGGCACCACACCGCTCTGCCCCGCCGTACCCCGCCCGCCCCTTACGCCAGGCCATCCCTGGACGGAGAACAAACAAACAGGCGCCCTGTGACTAGGATTGCCCAAAATAGGAAAAGAAATTCATTACAAATTCATGGATGATCACAAGGAATGGGTTTTGTGGTAGTACACGATGATAGGATGCTCTCTCTCTCTCTCTCTCTCTCTCTCTCTCTCTCTCTCTCTCTCTCTCTCTCTCTCTCTCTCTCTTTCTCTCTCTCTCTCGACAGTAAGTTACTAAGTTAAAGATACACTGATACTTTTATTCATTTAGTCTTAAGATGCACTGACGAGCTGACAATCTCCTATCCCTGCGGTGCGCGGCTCACGTCACACCCGGGAGGCTGAAGACAACACCCAGCAAGAGTATTTCCACTTCTCGTACATATCATTATGCTCTGAAGTTGATTTTCACCGCCGCGAGATCACGTATTCAGGATTAATTCACATCTCGGTACAGATCAGGCATAAATGGCTACATGGAAGTAAGGTATATTTGGGACATCCGGTGTAGCTGAGCGTGGCCTCGGTATACATAGCCGTCGCATTGGTCCTTGAGCCTGTAGTGGTTACGAACCCATCACCGCGGGACACGAGCCAGCGTGACATCCGAGGTACTGCATTGCATCCCTGACCATTAAGCTGTCGTGGAGGGGAAGGTATATGTAACCTTTCTCCGCACTTGAGCATGGGATTAACTCTTGCGACATATCAGCAAGCAATCCCCCCTCCCAAAGGCTCTCAGCGACCGTGTCCCCATTATTCTCCGCCGCCGGGCAAGGTGAGCACACAGCGCCCCACAAGGGTTGCTTCGTCCCCTCAACACGTGCGCACCGTTCCTTTTCACGTCTCTTTCACTGCTCCCTGCCTGAGCCCCTGTTCCCCCTACTTATCTCCTTCTTTGCCCTCAGCTCTATTTGTTTACGTAATAGCATGTAATCCTCGTTGTGTACCAACTGTCATTTTTGTTCTCTAAAACCCAATTCAAAGGTCCATTAGCCTGGTAAAGATCCCCCCAGGACATGGTCAGCTTGCCATATTTCTTCACCGAACAACACTCTTCTCGTAAACCTTCCTACAAGATGAGCAGGTTTGTTATGAGTGTTTACCAACTACGTGTCCGTGTTCATATAACTTTCAACTTGCTCAAAACTCCTCTCGAAGATGATCTGCAGACCGATTTACTGCGTGACATGTTCACTATTCAGGGACTGGCCTGCACCCCCTCGTTGTGAAAGCGTTGTGGACAGTCAATGAAGAAAGTCTTTTGTGCCACCAGTCTTAACAATCAGTTACGGTACATTCTCCTGGATGATCCTTTTCTAACGGAGGGAATCTGGCACAAAAGCCACCAATGAGGCTCGCTGCCCGCGGACATTATCTTACAAAAACCAAGGGGAGTGGTTGAGCAGGGCAGGATGGGGCCCCGGACTGAACCAGATCATTTGTCGCATCACGAAGCCTGTATGGCCGGGGACGAAAACACCGCCCTGCCATCCGCCCGGTGGCGTAGTTTGTGCTGGGGGCGCAGCTCCTCTTTCAGTGGCAGATGCACATTAACTGAACACATTAATTATGAACGCTAAAGTTCATGTATGTTTTCACATTATCAGACAACTTTAACAGCTTTCGTAAGATGCAAAATATATAAATACTGGGTCTTTCTGAGTTCACTCTCGACTTCCGCCAGCGCTGGCCACACCCATCTCTGAGGGGAGGGGAGGGAGCCAGTGTGTGGTCAGCGTGGCCATCATTGCACCGAGAGTAAAATTTATTAGTAATAAATGTCATGCCTTGAAGGAGCTAGTTGGGTGAGCATCAGAAGTGGCCGACCGTCAATCATGCTGTAGGCCGCCTCCCCTCCCCAACAAGCCAGTCACCCCATAATGGCCGGCCTCAGCCCCACCAGCCACGTCCCCTACAATTTTATATCAAAATCACTCGTAGCGCTGATGCCAGAACCGGTTGGGTTTCTTTATCTGTGTGCCCGTTTTCTGGCGTTGTAACGGCCCATCAGCAAGTATCCGCATGAAATCTGTGACGAGAATATCTCACATGACTTCTGTGATTAAATATAACGCCACAGAACTCTTCAGTGCTGCTGCTCCCGCCATCAGCCCTCAGGACATCACCATCGAGGGCCGCCCGGTAATTATGACGAAAAAGGCAGACACACGCAGACAGGCCGCCCTTGAATGTGGCATTGCTGGGTTATTGCCGCACCGGTGGCCTGGGGCAGCAGTCCTTCACCCGCTTCTTCCGAACGCCGTATTACACGCAAAGAATCAAATAATTGTCTTGATGTTAATTCGTTTTTTCAGGACTTCATAAATAAGTAAAAGCGAACATGATCTGATTTGTCGTAATTCATTGGTGTTGGTCTACGGAAAAGAATATATAATTACTTCTTGGTGTGGTTACCTGGATGGCTGAAGGCTTCCTTGACATTTTTTTTCTCAACAAAGGAAAGTTCCTAGTGAATTGATCTCTTGTGAATTATGACAGCTATGCTTCTAAAAAACAAAAATATTCATGGATGTCAGGTTAGATATTGACAAATACGAACAGTTCAGTGCGGTGAGCGATGGTGCACCTCTGAAGGCCCTCACCTGTTCTCCCTCACCAATCCTCTCACTGGTATCCACAGGGAGCCGCGAGGCCGCCTACACGTACGCGGTGACCAACGCGGAGTCACCCACAGCGTCACGCCCGCTTGCTCCAGCGGCAACATCTCCACCTGTGGCTGTGACGACCGCAGGCGAGGGCGGTACAGTTCCTCCGGGTGGAAATGGGGCGGCTGCAGCGCCGACATTAGGTGAGAGGTGCATGTTAAGAATGTCCTGTTTGAACTCTTCATTCTCCTAGACATATATATCACAGACTTAATGTCAATGCATGCCACAATACAACATATATGAAATATTATAAACGCGTGTCATTCAGAATGAAGCAAGCTTACGTGTGCATTTACACCAAACAGCGTACTTTCATACACAGGACAACCAAATACTGATATACCAACACTCACAATAATGAGACAGATTCAACAAGTTACGCACGCAGCCCCATACTCATCGGCCCCTTGTTCCTTCCTCCTAACGGCCGCCTGCAGGTTCGGGGTCAGGCTCGCGCAGGAGCTCCTGGACGCCCGCGAGGTGGAGGGGACAGCCGCGCCCTCATGAACCTGCACAACAACCGGGCGGGACGCAGGGTTAGTGTCCAGGGCGCCGCCTCCACAAGGCAGCAGCTCCGTGCATGCTCACCAGAAACTGTTCTTGCTGAGAAAATTTGCATATTGTTGCCCTACTTGTCCCTGCTGCCACTGTTCCCCAATTTTTTCCTTTGCACATGCGGCTGTTAGAAGTGTAATAATTGTTACTAAAGGTACTTTACTTATCTCTCTTCTAGCACTATCTTTTTAATACTTTTCCTTTTGAGCGGTACTTGAAAACCTGTATCAGATCCCGCTGTTTCGGAGGAGGGGGAGGAGGAGGAGGTGGAGGAGGAGGAGGAGGAGGAAGAGGATGCATGATGTTATTGCGTTTGTCGGCTGTGAATTTTTATGAGTTGAATTTCTGTTTGTGGAAAGCGTTTGTCGGGAGTGGTAGTGACTGTTTAGCATAAATTTAATCAAGAAAAAATAGTTGTAGAAGCACTAGCAGCAGCAGCAGCAGTAGTAGTAGTAGTAGTAGTAGTAGTAGCAGTGGTAGTAGTAGTAGTAGTAGTAGTAGTAGTAGTTGTAGTAGTAGTAGTAGCAGTAGTAGTAGTAGTAGTAGTAGTAATAGTAGTCGTTGTAGTAATAGAAGTAGTAAAAGTGAGCACATTGCAATCTTACCAAAAAATCTATAGTTAA
This sequence comes from Eriocheir sinensis, assembly GCF_024679095.1. NCBI lineage: Eukaryota > Metazoa > Arthropoda > Malacostraca > Decapoda > Varunidae > Eriocheir > Eriocheir sinensis. The sequence continues at coordinate 490,416 of NW_026112197.1, read as the reverse complement.
AAATTAAAGAAGCCAATATTAGTGAATGAAAAAAGATAAAAAAAAAAGGTTACCAAGAGAGTAGAACTTTTTTTTTTTTTTGGCAGGTAGAGCCGCTGATGATGATAATTATGTATTTGACGATCATGAACTGTAGTGGTTTATGATACCGTGTTACATAACTTTCCTCGTTTCTCTCTCTCTCTCTCTCTCTCTCTCTCTCTCTCTCTCTCTCTCTCTCTCTCTCTCTCTCTCTCTCTCTCTCTCTCTCTCTCTCTCTCTCTCTCTCTCTCTCTCTCTCTCTCTCTTACCCATCGTTCCCTCTTCTTTAAGCCTCTGATCGGTAGGTACATAGGCGAGAAAGTCAGTAGGTCAGTGTACATTAGAATTCCTTTGATGTTTTGGCAGGAATCTGGAAATTTCGTGCAGGGAGAGAAACATGAAATAGATGAAGTGTTTATTGAGGTACTGTAAGGAGAGGAAACTTTTTTTGAAGTACAGTAAAGGAGTGAAACGTTTATTGAAGTACAGTAAAGGAGATGAAACATTTATTGAAGTACAGCAAAGGAGTGGAACGTTTATTGAAGTACAGTAAAGGAGATGAAACGTTTTTTGAAGTACAGTAAAGGAGTGGAACGTTTATTGAAGTACAGTAAAGGAGATGAAACGTTTTTTGAAGTACATTAAAGGAGTGGAACGTTTATGGGAGTAGAGTAAAGGTGTGAAACGTTTAATGAAGTACAGTAAAAGAGTGGAACGTTCATTTTAGTAGAGAACGAAGGATATCAAACGTTCACTTAAACTGTATATCTTTATGGTCTTGGTAATAAAAGAAGGAGGAGGAGGAAGAGGAGGAGGAATAATAAATAATAATAATAATAATAATAATAATAATAATAATAATAATAATAATAATAATAATAATAATAATAATAATATGAAGAAGAAGAAGAAGAAGAAGAAGAAGAAGAAGAAGAACTATATTAGACTAGACCTTCTTGAAGTCTCTCGTTGAAGCTGTTGGGATGGGAATATGTTAGGCTATACGACTCTAGTGGGAGATTTACGAAGCTTCTGTGCCATGAGAGAGAGCACACAAAAACTTGAACTAGGTACTTACAGTCAGCCAGTTAATCATTCAATCAGCCAGCCGGTTAGTCAGTCAGTCAGTCCAGCAAATACTCATTAATGAACTCAAACGGTCATGCAACTAAAGGGTCAGTAGTCAACTAGTTCAGTCAGTCAGTTAATCAGTATGGCAACCAAACAGTCATTTATTGAGTCAGTCAGTTATTAGGTCAGTCGGTCAATCAGTTCATTCCTCATTCATTCTTTAATTAGGTCAGTCATTTAGCCAAGCAGTTATCAGTAGGTCAGTCAGTCTTTTTAGGCCAGTCAGTCAGTCAGTCAGTCATTAAGTCAGCTAGTCAGTCAGTCAGTCAGGCACCTGTTTTTCCTTTTCATCAAGATATCTCGTTGACCGAATTATGACATTGGTATGGAGATGAGGAAAGGAAAGAGGGAAGAAAGAGTTTAACGGAAAGGGAAAAAAAAAGAGAATACTAAAATTAGATAAAGAAAGGAGAGAAAGTAGGAGGAAAACGTGGCTATTGAGGGAAGGAAAGACGAAGGGAAAGTGAGGAGAGAGAAAAAAGGAGGTGGATTTAGAAGACAAAGAGTGTGGAGAGAAAAAAAAATGTAAGGGTGGGAAGGAGTGCGGGAAAGGAGAAGAGGAGGAGGAAAAGGAGATGGGAGATAAATTTAAGAGCAAGAGGGAGTGAGAATTGGAAAGAGTAATAGAGGGAGGGACGAGGGGAGTGAGGGAGGGGGAAGGAAGAGGGAGAGGAGGAGGAGGGGGAAGAGGAGGAGGAAGAGGCAGCCTAACCTTGATGAATTTAATTAAACTTGGATTGAACAGCAGGCAAAGGATGGAACGGTGCTTGAGTGAAGGAAGGAGGGAAGGAAGGAAGGAAGGAAGGAAGGAAATAGAAGAGGGAAGAAAGAGGAAAAAGGTAATGGAAAACTGAATGAATGAATGAAGGAAGAAAACTGAGGAAAATGAAGGACGAAGGTGGGAGGGAAAGGAAGTAAGGAAGGAAGAAAGGTAGGAGAAGGAGGAAGGAAGGAAGGAAATAGGAAAGGAACAAGAAGGAAAGAATTAAGGAAGGAAGTAGGGAGAACAATGAGGAAAACAGTGAAAAGGAAAGAAAGAAGGAAGGAAGGAAGGAAATCGAAGGAAGAAAGAAAGGAGAAAACAAGAAAAAGAATAAAGGAAGAAAAGGAGGAAGAAAAGTGAAGGAAAATAAGGAATTAGAAAAGCAAAGAAGAAAGGAAAGAAGGAAGGAAGGAAGGAAGGAAAGACAAGGAAGAAAAAAGACGAAGAAGGAGGAGGAAAGAACGAAGAAAGGCAAGGAAAGAATGAAGGAACGAAAGAAGTAAGAAAATGAAGGAAAAGAAGGAAGGAAGGAAGGAAGGAAGGTGTTTATATCGGTTCTATTCTTGCCTTGCTATTGTTTTCCTCACCACAAGATACATTACTCTCTCTCTCTCTCTCTCTCTCTCTCTCTCTCTCTCTCTCTCTCTCTCTCTCTCTCTCTCTCTCTCTCTCTCTCTCTCTCTCTCTCTCTCTCTCTCTCCACACACATACACACACACTTCTATCTCTTCCTTCCTTCTCGTGTTCGTCCATCCTTGACACGTTTACCTGAAGATGCGCTGAAGGAGGAGGAGGAGGAGGAGAAGAAGGAGGAAGAGGAAGAGGAAGACGAGGAATGTGAAGGGAAAAAAAGAGGAAATATAGAGAGTTAATTAATTAGACATTGGAAAATAAAAACAACAATGAAAAACATATAAAAAAGGATAAAAATGTTTGAATGAGACAAAGGAGAAAGAAGGAAGAGGCAGGAGAAGAAGAAAAGACGATGAAAAAGTAGGAGAAAGAAGAAAATAAAGAAGAGGAGGAGGAGGAGGAGGACACGAGGAAGTAAAATGAAGAGGAGAACTTGGATAACGAAAAAAATAGAAGTAGAGGAGGAAAAAAGGCAGGAAAAATGAGGAAAACTAAGAAAAAAAATTGAAAAAAGATAGGAAGTGCTTAAAAACGTGGGAATATAGGAGTCTGCCCTTCAGTTTGCAGCGGAGAGGCCCGTCATCCGTTTTCTTTTTGATTAAGGGCTTCATGTGTTGTGATTGATGGGTGGTGAGTATTGAGCAGTAGTGGTAGTAGACGTAGTAGTAGTAGTAGTAGTAGTAGTAGTAGTAGTAGAAGAAATAGTAGTAGTGGTAATAGTAGTAGTATCTTATTTTCTTTCTTTATCTTTTCTTCCTCTTATGCGTTTTCCTTATCTCTCCTTCGGCTAATCCAGAAAAAAATAAAATGACTTAAATATCAGTTTTGAGATACAGTGAGCTATGATAAGTTAAGGATGAGGAAGATAGGAGGAGGAAGAAGGAGATGAGGATGACGAGGAGGAAGAGGAGGTGGGTTTGTGCTAAAGGAAATGGTTGAGCTGAAGGAAGGAAGAATACGAGGAGGAGGAGAATGAGAAGGCTGAATAGAGGAGGAGATATGGTGCTGGTGGTAAGGAGAGGAAGTAATGGTGCTGGAGGAGGTGAAGGAGGAGGAGGAGGAGGAGGAGGAGGAGCTGCGGCGAGTAGGTGGTTTCCCGTGGGAAGAAGAACAGAAGGTTAGAACGATGAGAGCGGCGACGAAGCTGGGAACATTGACGAAACTGCGTAGAGGAAGGAAGAAGAGGAGGAAGAGGGGGAGGAAGAGGAAGAGTTAGAGGTGATAGAGTAGAAGGAGGGAGAGGAAGAAGAGGAAGAGGCAGAGACAGAGGCAATAAGAGGAAGAGGAGGAGGAGGAGGCACAGAATTTGAAGCAGAGCAAGTGAAAAGTGGAGAATGGGAAAGATGAATAATGAATTTTGGGAGACTGAAGTAAAATGAAACGTAGTAGTGGTAGTGGTAGTAGTAGTATTAGTAGTAGTAGGAGGAGGAGGAGGAGGAGGAGGACGAGGAGGAGGGAGATGAAGATGATGATAATAAAGAAAGGAATAAGGAGAAATGAAAAGGAACAAGATGCAAAAACTGAAACAAATAAGAACTGCAAAACAGAGGGTGCAGGAGCAGATAACTAAACAGATAGGTTAGTGGATAGATAGATAGATAGATAGATAGACAGACAGAGACAGACAGAGAGAGAGACAATTAGATATTCCTTAGCCAAGCATAAATTAGCTGTTATGGTACAATGTAATCAGTTTTCGAGACGTCCAGTAAATCTTGGAAGGATTGATGGTACTCTCCACGCGGACCACAAGGAGAAGGCGGTGATGGAGGTGGTGGTGGTGGTGGAAGAGTAATGTGGAAACGTGAAGATGATTAGATATATAGTGATGTGTGGAGAGAAGAGTGATGTGTAGTGTGGAAATGGGGATATGTGGAGCTGAAAATAATGGCGTTGATAGATGTGGAGCCAGTGTGGGATGTGGCGTTCCCATGAGTGGGGCACTGGGTACAGATGGAGAGTGGAATTGTGAATGTGGAGTGTGATAGTGGATATGATCTTTTCATGTGGAGTTGATGTGGTGTTGAGGCAGTTATAGATGTTGTGATGTAGTGTGGCTGTATGTGTGGATATATAGAGTGGAATAAAGTGGAGTGTGGCAGTGTGGAAATATTCTGCTCCGTGGTGGTAGTAAAGGAATTATAGAGGAATGGTCTTTTATTAACAGCGTCACGTTGGAATACTTATGTGGGATGGACACAATCTTCAAAGTAAATAGGTCAGTCACTACCAGATGGCGTTAACGAGTCTTTCGAGCTATACAGTATCTAGTCAAGAGTCTCCATAATTAAGGTTTGAGGTTATTGTTCGATAGTAGAAGTAAGACCACCTTAAAAAAAAAAGAATTTAAAGATGAGTGTGTGGGAATGTGCGTGCGTGCGGGTGGATATAAATATAGATGGATTTTTTTATGTGCTGCCTGTTGCGCCGGTTGGCTCTCCTGATGGGCCTTTTGGACGCAGGCGGATTTTATTTATAGTGGCTGCCGTGATGTATGATTCTTGCTTGGCTCATGCTGCCCCCCGGTGCTCCACTTGAACGATGTCGCTGAAGTTAGGAATGATTGAAGATCCGGGCAGCATGTGGGTAGTCTTCCACCACTCGGCGATGGATTGAAAAATCTGCGTGTTTTGGTGGGACTCCAACCTATGTCCACGGGCTCCCCACGCCCGCACGCTGACCACTCGGCCACCGCAATGATAGATAAATAAGAGAGAGAGAGAGAGAGAGAGAGAGATGCAGAACTAACTACAATATTTGAAGGGTAACTATTTAAAGAGACAAATGAGAAAAAAAGAAAATAAATAATGAATAGAGGGACAAAAAAGGCGGAAGTAAAAGCAAAAGAAAGACGGAATATAAAGGACCAAAGATGCAGACCAACCCCCCAAAAAAGAAACGAATTAAAATAGTAAGAAGAAACAACGCAAGAAAGGACAAAACGAAGACGAAGAATAGATGAACAAACTGACCAAGAGCAGAACAACCAGCATTCCATCCACACAAACACAAGACGCTGGTGGCAACACGACCCCCCCCCCCCCCAATCTAGAGTCCTGGCTGATAGGTGGTCCTCAGGACGGCATGTGGGTAGTCTGAGGCCACTCGGCGATGACTGAAAATTTGTCTGTGGCGGCGGGCGGGACGCGGTCTGTCGCATGTCTGCCCCCCTTCCCTTCTATTGTCTTGTACCTTTCTGCTACTACTACTACTACTGCTGCTACTACTACTACTGCTACTATTACTGCTACTACTACTACAACTTCTACCAGTACTACCACCACTAATAATAATAATAATAATAATAATAACAATAATAATAATAACAATGATTACAATAATACCCGCGATAATAATATTGGCCGTGATCATAAAATAGAAACTAACCAATTTTACGAAAGGAAATCATTCTTATAACACGCGAGAGGTCATTCAATTCACTCAAATCAATAAGATATGCAACAGACGTCTGGATGGCAGCACGCGAGTACCGAAGATTTGCTTTAGACACAATATGATGATAGCACCCACACGCACGCACACACAAGCCCGCACTTACACACGCACACGCACACACACATAAAAAAAAAAAAACCGCTCCCTTGGTGTTGTGGTTAAATTTTCAGTCTGCCATCACAGTATATCGAGGTTCGAGTCTTTCTCAGGTCGAAAGTTGCTTCTGCTGACAAGGATTGGCTGCTGTCCCCTCCGGAGGAAGGGAGATGAAGGGACTGGTAGGCGAGGTCCGACGTATACTCAAAGGTCAGTTAAATGAGATCAAAGCTCTCTGGGAGGGTATCGATTGGTCTTCAAGAGTCCATCACGTGATCAGACCGTGAGTAAGTTAAACACACACACACACACACACACACACACACACACACACACACACACACACACACACACACACACACACCTTCTCCTCCTCCTACCGCACCAGCGCACTGCATTCCACCACCTCACCACCCATCCCCCCACCACCCCAGACCCCCATATCCCTTTCATATTGTACATTTTCCCTTTTTTTTTTCTTTTATATTTCAAAAGTGTATTTGCAACGTGTATATTTTCAGCTTTACAGCTGCTATCAAATAATAAACCGTTTATTATTATTATTATTATTATTATTATTATTATTATTATTATTATTATTATTATTATTATTATTATTATTATTATTATTACACACACACACACACACACACACACACACACACACACACACACACACACACACACACACACACACACACACACACACACACACACACACACACACACACACACACACACACACACACACACACAAATATACAACTTTTAATTGAGTGGTGTATAACAATGCTTAAGAATAACAATGTTTTGGCATAAAACTAAAACGTTCTAGCTCTCTTCGCAGAAACTGTTTCTTGGAACAATCAAATTCTACATAAATGCCTAAGCTGAGATTGTTTTCCAGACGGACTGGCAAGAGAAACGTCAAGGCATCTCCATAGCCACCCTGCCCTAAAATTACATCATTGAGACGGCCACACGGCGCCCATCAAGTCCAAGGCCACGGCCGCCCTGTATCCCGCCGCCCTGACCCGTAGCCGCCGCCGCTCCTTGTCAACACACGCCTCAGGCACGTCGGTGGAATGCCTGGTACTCAAGTATGTCCGGCCTGACCTGAATGCGGCAGATAACACATACTGGTCATTCCGTAACACACTGGGATGCATTCATCAACGTCGTAGCATATAAAATTACCGGAAAAACACGCACCCACGTCGACAATTACACTCATTGGCATTATTTATGGCATAACTTTACACTCTAATGTAACTTTCAGTTCTAATTTGGGATTTTTACATAAACTGGAGTTAATGGAGCTGTAAGCTGCACTGTCAATGTCACGATATTCTTAGTATATTTACCTCTGTCATGCCTAAACTCCGGAGCATGGCCCGGCTGATGCGTGTTTGCTTACCTGACAACCGCCCTTTGTTCCGCCTACTGAAGGGTATCTCACAAACTCTGGCCGCCAGACTTATGAGAGGCAGCGCCAGTAATAGTACAGCACTGGAGACAACGTACGGAATTTTATGTCATACAAGGAATGAAAACTATTTACCCAAGAAAAACTCATCACTAATATGCAAAAATATAGCTTCAGCACCATTGCGATGTACAGTAAGATGTAAAGACGTCCAATTTTGAAACTTTAATAACCATGTGCTAAGACAGAAGAATCGAATTGCCGATGAAAAACGAGTTTATTGCATTTTTTTTACACTAGAGGAAACAACTCAAGGGCAAAAAAAAGTAACAAATTCACATGTAAGTGTAAACATGATTAAGTGAATAACAAAAGAAAACTTCCATGTGACAGAGAAAGATACGTCCAAAGAAATGTTCTTTAATTAGTGTTCTGGCGGTCTTATATGATGGTACACAACAGTGGAGGACGAATAGAAAAAAAAAGCATTATGGAGAAAATAAAGGCCGGCAGGAGCATCATGACGGAGTTGAGTTGACCACAAGATACTAGACACTAACGATAGGATATATTACGCATAAGTAAGTTACGTTATGCGCCAAAAAATTATAAGTACCTAAATTAAGAGTCTGCAAGAGGCCATTAGGCTTAAACAAGGCGACTCCTGTAAACCTAACCCCACGTAACCTAACTATCCAAGACAGAAACAACAACTTATATAGAAATGTTAAAAAAAGGAGAAAGAAGCCCCGTTAGACACACGATGAGAAACAATGAACTCATAATGTCCCCCAAGGAAAAGTGAAACAGACCAACAACAGGCAGGGATGAGTAACGGGAGGAGGGTCTCGCCACGACACGCCGAGAACGCAACTGAATACCCAGCAATGCCATGTGCCCCCCGGCCTGCCCTCGCCCGCCTGCACGCACACCACATACATACCCACACACACACACACACACACACACACAAACACACACACACACACACACATTGAGAAGAAGAGGAAGCGAAGGAAATGCAGGTGAAAAAGGAGATAATGCCTTGTCAAGATGAAGAGACTAATAGTTATAATCTGTGGTGGAGTGTGGGGAAGCGTGGGTAAGAGAGATAGGTTCAGAGTTCACTAGAGGGCTGGAGGAGGAGAAAGAAGGAGGAGGAGGAGGAGATGGAGGAGGAATAGTAGGAGATGGAGAAATGGGAGAAGAAAGAAAGAAACGAGATGGAAAATGGTAGCGTGAGAAGGGAGTGTGCAAAGAGAGCAATGAAGAGGAGGTAGAGTGAGTTCAAAGGGCAGGGTTGAAGAGGAGAAGGAGGAGGGTGGCAAGCAGGGCAAGGAGGAAGAGGAGATGGTGGAGGAAGAGAAGGAGGGCAAGTAGAAGGAGAAGGGGGAGGAGGAGGAGGTGAGGGAGAGCGCTGGCCATTTCAATGCAAGGAGGGTGTCGCTTGGTATTTAGCCACTGCTGCGTCGGGAGTGTCAGCGGCCTGGGCAAAGGGGCGGCGTGTCTGTGCTGCGGCTGTGGAGAAGGCAAGGCTGTGTGTGCTGTGCAGCGGTGTTTAAGCTCGACTTCAACACCGCAATACTCTCCACAACGATGCTTTTTTTCTTATTTTCTTGTTCTTCCTCAATTTTCTTCTTTGTCTCCTCGTTTTCCTCCTTCTCCTCTTCCTTATCTTCCAAAGCATATTTTCTTTTTTTCATTATTTTTTTTTCGTTTTTTTCTGTTAAGTTCTTCCTCATCTTCTTGTTTTGGCTTTTTCATCTCGCTATGCATCCTTTTATTTTTATTTCCCTTCCGTTTCCTTATTTTCCGTCTTCGTAGCTTGTAAACATGAGGAATGAATCGTCTGCAGGCAATATAAACAATGAAAGGAGGACAGAACGCTAAAGAAAAGAAGCAACAGTAATCGAGCTTATGTACCGTACGTGTATCTTCATTAGCTCGATTATCCTCATTAGAAAGCAGAGTTTTTAATGATGAGTCTTCCAATTACAGACATTCTTCCAGGTACAGAGGTCATTCCTCTCTCTCTCTCTCTCTCTCTCTCTCTCTCTCTCTCTCTCTCTCTCTCTCTCTCTCTCTCTCTCTCTCTCTCTCTCTCTCTCTCTCTCTCTCTCTCTCTCTCTCTCTCTCTCTCTCTCTCTCTCTTGTTTCTTCTGTCAATTTCTCCTCCTCCTCTTCTTCCTCTCCCTGGTGTTGAGCTTATTCATTACACAAGTTCATGAACACTCCCTAATCAAGCAGGAAACATGGAAACATGGAAACAAGCATAAGGAGGAGGAGGCGGTAGAGCTATTTTTATGATTTTTCTGCTTCTTCTTGTTCTTCTTTTTTTTCTTCTTCTTCTTCTTCTTCTTCTTCTTCTTCTTCTTCTTATTATTATTATTATTATTATTATTATTATTATTATTATTATTTTTCTTCTTCTTTTTCTTCCTCCTCTTTCTCCTCCTCTTTGAGAAGTAATAACAGACTTATAGAAATGGTGGAGGATTCGTTCCTCACTCAAGTTGTAACTCAACCGACAAGAGAAAACAATCTGCCGGATTTGGTATTAGTAAGCGACCCCGACCTCATTCGCGACTGTGAAAATGGTGAGAAAATTCATGGTTGCGATCACCACTAAATCTGTTTTAATGTCAACATATGTCACAAACTCGTAGACAATCTGTCAGTGATACCAGACTACAAAAAATCAAATTTCAACCTAGCCCGTGAGCTGCCTCCTCCTGTGACCTGGGACCAACTTATCATCACCGACAATACAATCGACAACGTGTGGAACGACTTCAAAGATAAGCTTTTGGGAGTAGAGAAGGCTACAGTGCCTACGAAACCCAGGCGAGTAAATGGTGCCGTAGATCCACCGTGAATGTCCAGAGAATTAAAAAGGGCGGCAAACTTTAAAAAAAAAAGTTATAATCTAATGAAAGAGAATGACACTGCCGAAGCCCGCACACAGTACCACACCAGCCTAAAAGCTTGTCGCACCCTTATTAGAAGGTAGTAAACGCAACTATGATAAACAAATAGCACGCGACATCAAGACCAACTCCAAAAAATTATTCACATACATCAGATCGAAAAACATATATCCAATACTGATCCCCTGACAGACGAGACTGGATCAGTAACTCGGGACAGTAAACAGAAGGCCAGAACCCTCAACACTAACTTAGCATCCGTATTCACAGTCGAGGACATCGAAACCATTGCTGAGGGCCCTGACCCGCGGAGAAGTGAAAAAGTATTTGGACAAACTCGACACGAACAAGTCAGCGGGGCCTGACAGTTTGTCCCCGCGGTTATTAAAAGAGCTTAAACAACAAATAAGTCAACCACTCACTAATATGTTCAACCGGTCAGTTCAACTGAATAAGGTCCCGGAAGACTGGAAGATGGCGAACGTAACACCGATCTTCAAAAAATGAGAAAAAAGCGTTGCATTAAACTACAGGCCCATAAGTTTGACATCAGTGGCAGGAGAAATACTCGAAAAGATCATTAGAAACAAACTTGTTAAGCTTCTAGAAGACAATAATGCAATCTCCGACACCCAGTAAGGCTTCAGAAACAAGCGCTCCTGCCTAACGAATTTATTAGACTTCTTCCAAGGTATATATAAGAACTGGGATGCCCACGTCCCCAGTGATGTTATATACCTGGACTTTCAAAAAGCCTTCGACAAGGTACCGCACGAGCGACTCCTTAAGAAACTCCACTCGGCGGACATTGGAGCCAATCTGATCGCGTGGATAAGAAATCGGCCTACCAGCATAAAACAACGAGTACTACTCAACGGATATCCTTCCGATTGGCTTCCAGTCACTAGTGGAGTGCCTCAAGGGTCAGTGAGGGGACACATTTTCTTTATCATGTATATATATATATATATATATATATATATATATATATATATATATATATATATATATATATATATATATATATATATATATATATATATATATATATATATATATATATATATATATATATATATATATATATATATATATATATATATATATATATATATATATATATATATATATATATATATATATATATATATATATATATATATATATATATATATATATATATATATATATATATATATATATATATATATATATATATATATATATATATATATATATATATATATATATATATATATATATATATATATATATATATATATATATATATATATATATATATATATATATATATATATACCGGGTGGGCATTGAGTCTCGCGGTTTGAAGCCACTAAACTGTCAGTCAGCCATATTGTTCAAGCCGGAGAGGTGGCCAAACGGATGTACCTCCATGAGCGGCCGGCCAGACCACGCAGACTGGCAGTACATGCTTGCCGATTACAATTTTCTAACTTGTATTTGTAAAGGAGACCGCACATCTTGGTGATGAATTGTCCTCACCGCATTTCTTTGTTATCATGAATACATCACCGCGCTTCTTGGATATCATGTACAGTACTTTCTTACCTGTTACAGTATATTTACACTAATAAATTACGAAATTATTTTAATTTCATCCGCCTGCATGTTAAAGTGCTGGAAAACAGTAAGAAGATAAAATAAAAACATTACGGTGCTCCATGGATGCGGTACTCTAAGGGCAAGCGGCCACCATGTTAGGCGCGCTACACCCTCGTATTCGTACCTCACGGCTTGAACAATATGGCGGCCGATTTGACAGCTGAGGCCACGAAAACTGCCTTCACTCACCAGTACAGCGCGCTCGGGGCTGCAGGCCTCTACACCCTTAATACATCCACGTATATATATATATATATATATATATATATATATATATATATATATATATATATATATATATATATATATATATATATATATATATATATATATATATATATATATATATCAATGACCTCGAATCAGGACTGAAATCCACAATATCGAAATATATTAATGACACCAAGGTGAGTGGAAAGCCCCTTACAAAGACCGACTGCGAAATCATACAGAAAGACCTCAATTAAATTATCGAATGGTCGGAAAAATGGCAAATGTCCTCTAATGTTGACAAATGCAAAATCATCCACATTGGGTCCAGAAATAATAACTACAAATACATCTTGAATGGGAAACCTCTGCAGGCGATGCAGGAGGAGAAGGATCTTGGAGTCACTATCAGGAATGACCTGAAACACGTAAATCACTGTAAAAAGAAAGCATATAACAAACCCAACACTATGCTCGGAATCATAGCGAGAAAGTTCGAGTGCAAGGCGCCAGACGTGATGCTATCCTTGAATAATTCCATGGTAAGACCGCACCTCGAGTATGCAGTACAATTCTGGACTCCTAATTACAGAAAGGACATTGTTTTACTGGAAAGGATTCAACGACGCGCCACGAAGATGATTACAACCTTAAGGGCCTAACTGTACGAGGAACGACTCAAACGACTCAATCTCTTTACACTGGAGAAAAGACGTCTACGAGAGAATGTGATTCAAGTCTTCAAGTACCTGAAAAAGTTCAATAGCGTCGACTACTCCAATTCTTTGAACTGCAAACCAACTCAAGAACTATAAATAACGGTTTACCCATTCAGTCGAGTCGATGAAAAAGACATTGGAAGGAGTTTCTTTTCGATCCGAGTCATCCTCCACTGGAAATATCTTCCCAAAGAATAAGTAAATTCGAATACCGTCAACTCCTTCAAATATAGAATCGACCGTCATTTCGCTGCGTCGGGAGCAAACTGAATATCGTAGTACTTTCATCTGCTCTTCAATATCGAGGTGCTTTTATCTGCTCCTCAATATCGAGGTGCTTTCATCTGCTCCTCAATAACGAGGTGCTTTCAATTGCTCATCAATATCGAGGTGCTTTCATCTGCTTATCAATATCGAAGTGCTTTTAACTGCTCCTCAATATCGAGGTGCTTTTATCTGCTCCTCAATATCGAGGTGCTTTCATCTGCTCCTCAATAACGAGGTGCTTTCATCTGCTCCTCAATATCGAAGTGCTTTCATCTGCTCCTCAATAACGAGGTGTTTACATCTGCTCCTCAATATCGAGTGGCTTTCATCTGCTAATCAATATTGAGGTGCTTTCATCTGCTCCTCAATATCGAGGTGATTTCATCTGCTCCTCAGTATCGAGGTGCTTTCATCTGCTCCTCAATATCGAGGTACTTTCATCTGCTCCTCAATACCGATGTGCTTTCACCTGCTCCTCAATATCGAGGTGCTTTCATCTGCTCCTCAATATCAAGGTGCTTTGATCTTGTCTTCAATATTAAGGTGCTTTAATTTTCTCCTCAATATCAAGGTGCTTTCATCTGCTCCTCAATATAATTGCTTTCATCTGCTCCTCAATATCTAAGAGCTTTCATCTGCTCCTCAATATCGATGTGCTTTCACCTGCTCCTCAATATCGATGTGCTTTCAAATGCTCCTCAATATCGAGGTGCTTTCATCTGCTCCTCAATATATTGGTTCTTTCACCTGCTCTCCAATCTCGATGTGCTTTCAAATGCTCCTGAATATTGAGGTGCTTTCATCTGCTCATTAATATCGAGGTGCTATCATCTGCTCCTCAAAATCGATATGCTTTCATCTGCTCATTAATATCGAGGTGCTTTCATCTGCTCCTCAAAATCGATATGCTTTCATCTGCTCCTCAATATCGATGTGCTTTCATCTGCTCCTCAACATCGATGTGCTTTCATCTGCTCACTAATATCATGGTGCTATCATCTGCTCCTCACAATCGATATGCTTTCACCTGCTCATCAATACTGAGGTGCTATCATCTGCTCCTCAATAACGAGGTGCTTTCATCTGCTCCTCAATAATGACTGTTTTCATCTGCTCTTCAATATCAAGGTGCTTTCATCTGCTCCTCATTATCAAGGTGCTTTCATCTGCTCCTCAATATCTATGTGCTTTCATCTGCTCCTCAGTATCTAGGTGCTTTCTACTCCTCAATATCAAGTTGCTTTTATCTGCTCCACAGTATCAAGGTGGCTTCATCTGCTCCTCAATATCAAGGTGCTTTCATCTGCTCCTCATTATCAAGGTGCTTGCATCTGCTCCTCAATATCTATATGCTTTCATCTGCTCCTCAATATCTATGTGCTTTCATCTGCTCCTCAATATCAAGTTGCTTTTATCTGCTCCACAGTATCAAGGTGCTATCATCTGATCCTCAATATCGATGTGCTTTCACCTGCTCCTCAATATCAAGGAGCTTTAATCTGCTCCTCAATATCGATGTGATTTCATCTGCTAATCAATATCGAGGTGCTTTCATCTGCTCCTCAATATCAATGTGCTTTTATCTTCTCCTCAATATTGATGTGCTATTATCTGCTCCTCAATATCGAGGTGGTTTCATCTGCTCCTCAATATCAAGGTGCTTTTATCTCCTCATCAATATCAATGTGCTTTCATCTGCTACTCAAAATCGAGAGGGTTTCATCCGCTTCTCAATATCGATGTGCTTTAGTCTGCTCATCAATATCGAGGTGCTATCATCGGCTCCTCAGTATCGATGTGCTTCCATCTGCTCCTCAATATCGAGGTGCTATCATCTGCTCCTCCATGTGGAGGTGTTTTCATCGGCTCCTCATTAACGATATGCTTTCATCTGTTTCTCTATATGAAGGTGCTTTCATCTGCTCCTCAAATCCCGATGTGCTTTCATTTGTTCCTTAATATCAAGGTGATTTCATTTGCTTCTCTAAATCAGGGTGCTTTCATATGCTCCTCAATATCGATGTGCACTCACCTGCTCCTCAATATCGAGGTGCTTTCATCTCCTCCCTAATATGAAGGTGCTTTCATCTGCTCCTTAATATCAAGGTGCTTTCATCTGCTCCTCAATATCTAGGTTCTTTCACCTGCTCCCCAATCTCGATATGCTTTCACCTGCTCCTCAATATCGAGGTTCTTCCATCTGCACCTCAATATCGATGTGCTTTTATGTGCTCCTCAATATCGATGAGCTTTCATCTGCTCCAAAGTATCGATGTGCTTTCATCTGCTCCTCAATATCAAGGTGCTTTGATCTGGTCCTCAATATCAAGGTGCTTTCATCTTCTCCTCAATATCAAGGTGCTTTCATCTGCTCCTCAATATCAAGGTGCTTTCATCTGCTCTTCAATATCGATGTGCTTTCATCTGCTCTTCAATAGCGAGGTGCTTTCAAATGCTCCTCAATATCAATGTGCTTTCACCTGCTCCCCAAAATTGAGGTGGTCTCATCTGCTCCTCAATATCGAGGTGATTTTATCTGCTCCTCAATATCGAGGTGCTTTCATCTGCTCCTCAATATCGATGTGCTTTCATCTGCTCCTCAATATCGATGTGCTTTCATCTGCTCCTCAATATCTATGTTCTTTCATCTGCTCCTCAATATCAAGGTGCTTTCATCTGCTCCTCAATATTGAGCTGTTTTGCATCTGCTCCTCAACATCGAGGTGCTTTCATCTGATACTCAACATCAAGGTGCTTTCACCTGCTCCTCAATATCAATGTGCTTTCATCTGCTCCTCAATATCAAGGTGCTTTCACCTGCTCCTCAATATCAAGGTACTTACATCTGCTCCTCAATATCAAGGTACTTACATCTGCTCCTCAGTATCGAGGTTCTTTTTACTGCTCCTCAATATCAAGTTGCTTTCATCTGCTCCTCAATATCAAGGTGCTGTCATCTGCTCCTCAATATCGATGTGCTTTCATCTGCTCCTCAATATCGAGGTGCTTTCATCTGCTCCTCAATATCGAGGTGCTTTCATCTGCTCCTCAATATCGAGGTGGTTCCATCTGCTCCTCAATATCGAGGTGCTTTCATCTGCTCCTCTATATCGAGGTGATTTCACTTGCTCCTTAATATCAAGGTACTTTTATCTGCTCCTTAATATCAATGTGCTTTCATCTGCTCCTCAATATCAAGGTGCTTTCATCTGCACCTCAATATCGATGTGCTTTCATCTGCATCTCAATATCGAAGTGTTTTCATCAGCTCCTCAATATCGAGGTGGTTTCATCTGCTCCTCAATATCGAGGTGCTTTCATCTGCTCATCAATATCGAGGTGCTATAATCGGCTCCTCAATATCGATGTGCTTTCATCTGCTCCTCAATATCGAGTTGGTAGCATGTGCTCCTCAATATCGAGGTGCTTTCATCTGCTCCTCATTAACGATGTGCTTTCATCTGTTTCTCAATATCGAGGTGCTTTCATCTGCTCCTCAATATCAAGGTGCTTTCATCTGCTCCTCAATATCTATGTGCTTTCATATGCTCCTCAATATCAAGGTGCTTTCATCTGCTCCTCAGTATGGAGGAGCTTTCACCTGCTCCTCAATATCGAGGTGCTTTCATCTGCTCGTCAATATCGAGGTTCTATCATCTGCTCCTCAATATCGAGGTGATTTCATCTGCTCCTCAATATCGAGGTGGTTTGAACTGCTCCCCAATATCGATGTGCTTTCACCTGCTCCTCAATATCGAGGTGCTTTCATCTGCTCCTCAATATCGATGTGTTTTCATCTGCTCCTCAATATCGAGGTGCTTTCATCTGCTCCTCAATATCGATATGCTTTCATCCGCTCCTCAATATCGATGTGCTATCATCTGCTGATCAATATCGAGGTGCTATCATCTGCTCCTCAATATCGATATGCTTTCATCTGCTCCTCAATATCGAGGTGCTTTCATCTGTTCCTCAATATCGATATGCTTTCATCTGCTCCTCAATGTCGAGGTGCTTTCATCTGTTCCTCAATATCGATGTGCTATCATCTGCTCCTCAATATCGAGTTGTTTTCATCTGCTCCTCATTATCGATGTGCTTTCATCTGTTTCTGAATATCGATGTGCTTTCATCTGCTCATCAGTATCGAGGTGCTTTCATCTGCTCCTCAATATCGAGGTGCTATCAACTGCTCCTCAATATCGTGGTGCTTTCATCTGCTAATCAATAGGGAGCTGTTTACATATGCTCCTCAATATCAAAGTGCTTTCATCTGCTCCTCAATATCAATTTGTTTTTATCTGCTCCTCAATATTGATGTGCTTTCACCTGCTCCTCTATATCGAGGTGCTTTCATCTGCTCCTCAGTATCGAGGTGCTTTCATCTGCTCTTCAATATTGATGTGCTTTCATCTGCTCCTCAATATCGAAGTGCTTTCATCTACTCCTTAACATCGATGTGCTTTCATTTGCTTATCAATATCGAGGTGCTTTCATCTACTCCATAATATCGAGGTGCCTTCATCTGCTCCTCAATATCGAAGTGCTTTCATCTACTCCTTAATATCGAGGTGCTTTCATCTGCTCCTCAATATCGATGTGCTTTCATCTGCTCATCAATATCGAGATGCTATCATCTGCTCCTCGATATCTATGTGCTTTCATCTGCACCTCAATATCGAGGTGGTATCATGTGCTCCTCAATATCGAGATGCTATCATGTGCTCCTCAATATCAAGGTGCTTTCATCTCCTCCTCAACATCGAGGTGCTATTAGGTGCTCGTCAGTATCGAGATGCTTTAATCTGCTCCTCAATATCGATGTGCTTTCACCTGCTCCTCAATATCGAGGTGCTTTCATCTGCTCCTCAATATCAAGATGCTTTCATCTGCTCCTCAATATCAAGATGCTTTCATCTGCTCCTCAATATCGACTTGCTTTCATCTGCTCCCCAATATCAAGATGCTTTCATCTGCTCCTCAATATCGATGTGCTTTCATCTTTTGATCAGTATCGAGGTGCTTTCATCTGCTCTTCAATATCAATATGCTTTCATCTTCTCAATATCGAGGAGCTTTCATCTGTTCCTGGATATCGATGTGCTTTCGTCTGTTCCTCAATATCGTGGTGCTTTTATTTGCACCTCAATATTGAGGTGCTTTCATCTGCTCCTCAATATCGAGGTGCTTTCTTCTGCTCCTCTTTATCGATTTGCTTTCATCTGCTCCTCAATATCGAGGTGCTTTCATCTGCTCCTCAATTTCAAGGTGCTTTCATCTGCTCCTCAATATCAAGGTGCTTTCCTCTGCTCATCAATATCGAGGTGCTATCATCTGCTCCTCAATATCGAGGTGCTTTCATCTGGTCCTCAATATCGAGGTGCTATCATATGCTCCTCGATATCGATGTGCTTTCATTTGGTGCTCAATATCGAGGTGCTTTCATATATTCGTCAATAACGAGGTGCTTTCATATGCTCCTTAATATCAAGGTGCTTTTATCTGATCCTCAATATCAAGGTGCTTTCATATGCTCCTCAATATCAAGGTTCTTTCATCTGCTCCTCCATATCAATGTGCTTTCATCTGCTCCTCAATATCAAGGTGCTTTCATTTGCTCCTCAATATGAAGGTGCTTTCACTTGCTCCTCAATATCGATGTGCTTTCATCTGCTACTCAATATCAAGGTGCTTTCACTTGCTCCCCAATATCGATGTGCTTTCACCTGCTCCTCAACATCGATGTGCTTTCATCTGTTCCTCAACATCGAGTTGCTTTCATCTGCTCCTCAATATCGAGGTGCTTTTATCTGCTCCTTAATATCAATGTGCTTTCAACTGCTCCTCAATATCGAGGTGCTTTCATCCGCTACTCAATATCGATGTGCTTTCAAATGCTCCTCAATATCAATGTGCTTTCACCTGCTCCCCAAAATTGAGGTGGTCTAATCTGCTCCTCAATATCGAGGTGATTTTATCTGCTCCTCAATATCGATGTCCTTTCATCTGCCCCTCAATATCGATGTGCTTTCATCTGCTCCTCAATATCGATGTGCTTTCATCTGCTCATCAATATCGAGATGCTTTCATCTGCTCCTTAATATCGAGGTGCTATTATCTGCTCCTCAATATCGTGGTGCTTTCATCTGCTAATCAATAGGGAGCTGTTTACATCTGCCCCTCAATATCAAGTTGCTTTCATCTGCTCTTCAATATCGATGTGCTTTCATATGCTCCTCAATATCGAGGTGCTTTCATCTGCTAATCAATAGGGAGCTGTTTACATCTGCCCCTCAATATCAAGTTGCTTTCATCTGCTCCTCAATACCGATGTGCTTTCATATGCTCCTCAATATCGAGGTGCTTTCATCTGCTCCTCAATATCAAGGCGTTTTCATCTGCTCCTCAATATCAAGGTGCTTTATTCTGCTCCTCAATAGCAAGGTGCTTTCTTCTTCTCCTCAATATCAATGTGCTTTCATCTGCTCCTCAATATCGAGGTTCTTTCATCTGCTCCTCAATATAAAGGTGCTTTCATCTGCTCCTCAATATCCTTGTGCTTTCATCTGGTCATCAATATCAAGGAGCTTTCATCTGCTCATCAATATCGAGGTACTTTCATCTGCTCCTCAATAACAAGGTGCTTTCATCTGCTCATCAATATCGAGGTGCTATCATCTGCTCTTCAATATCGATGGGCTTTCATCTGCTCATCAATATCGAGGTGCTATCATCTGCTCTTCAATATCAATGTGCTTTCATCTGCTCTTCAATATCTATGTGCATTCATCTGCTCATCAATATCGAGGTGCTATCATCTGCTCTTCAATATCGATGTGCTTTCATCTGCTCTTCAATATCGGTGTGCTATCATTCGCTCCTCAATATCGAGGTGCTTTCATCTGCTCCTCAATATCGAGGTGCTTTCATCTGCTCCTCAATATCGAGGTGCTTTCATCTTCTCAATATCGAGGTGATTTCATCTTCTCCTCAATATCGAGGTGCTTTCATCTTCTCCTCAATATCAAGGTGCTTTCATCTGTTCCTCAATATCGAGGTGCTTTCATCTGCTCCTCAATATCGAGGTGCTTTCATCTTCTCCTCAATATAGAGGTGCTTGTATCTGCTCCTCAATATCGAGGTGCTTTCATCTGTTCCTCAATATCGAGGTGCTTTCATCTTCTCTTCAATATCGAGGTGCTGTCATCTGTTCCTCAATATCGAGGTGCTTTCATCTTCTCCTCAATATCGAGGTGCTTTCATCTGTTCCTCAATATCGAGGTGCTTTCATCTGTTCCTCAATATCGAAGTGCTTTCATCTGTTCCTCAATATCGAGTTGCTTTCATCTTCTCTTCAATATCGATGTGCTTTCATCTGTTCCTCAATATCGAGGTGCTTTCATCTGTTCCTCAATATCGAGGTGCTTTCATCTGCTCCTCAATATCGAGGTGCTTTCATCTGTTCCTCAATATCGAGGTGCTTTCATCTGCTCCTCAATATCGAGGTGCTTTCACCTGCTCCTCAATATCGATGTGCTTTCATCTTCTCCTAAATATAGAGGTGCTTTCAGCTGCTCCTCAATATCTAGGTGCTTTCATCTGTTCCTCAATATCGAGGTGCTTTCATCTGTTCCTCAATATCGAGGTGCTTTCATCTGTTCCTCAATATCGAGGTGCTTTCATCTGTTCCTCAATATCGATGTGCTTTCATCTGCTCCTCAATATCGAGGTGCTTTCATCTTCTCCTAAATATAGAGGTGCTTTCAGCTGCTCCTCAATATCTAGGTGCTTTCATCTGTTCCTCAATATGGAGGTGCTTTCATCTGCTCCTCAATATCGAGGTGCTTTCATCTTCTCCTAAATATAGAGGTGCTTTCAGCTGCTCCTAAATATAGAGGTGCTTTCATCTGTTCCTCAATATGGAGGTGCTTTCATCTGCTCCTCAATATCGATGTGCTTTCATCTGCTCCTCAATATCAAGATGCTTTCATCTGCTCCTCATTATCGATGTGCTTTCATCTGCTTATCAATATCGAGGTGCTTTCATCTGCTCCTCATTATCGATATGCTTTCATCTGCTCCTCAATATCGAGGTGCTTTCATCTGCTCCTCAATATCGAGGTGCTTTCATCTGCTCCTCAATATCGATGATCTTTCATCTGCTCCTCAATATCGATGTGCTTTCATCTGCTCCTCAATATCGATGTGCTTTTATCTGCTCCTCAATATCAAAGTGCCACTCTAATTCAGGAGATTGGCAGGGCGAGTAGAAGTAAAAATGTCTGCGTAATTGGGGACTTAATTATAGGAATGTAGACTGGGAAGACCTAGTGTTTGACCTGGAAGTAGAGTATTTTCTTGAAGTTATACAAGATAACTTCCTTAAGCGGGCAGTTACTGAGCCTACCAGAGGGGATAACATATTAGACTTAGTCCTAACGAATAATGGAAGCTTGGTACATGAGCTGGGTGTGGGCGGAGAGATAGGAAATAGTGACCACAAAACGGTTCGTTTTAGCTTTGAGTGGGCAGTATCCCGCGAACCAAAACCAGTGTTAGTGCCATATTTTAGAAGAGCAAATTACGAAGGGCTTCGAAGACATCTTGAAGGGATATATTGGGGTAATTTAGGAATATATGAGAGCCAGGAGAACCAGGTCGAAATGTCTTACAATAATCTACTTAGAGTAATAGCAGAGGGGCAATGACAGCATATACCACAGCGAACACTTAGAAAAGAAAACAATGATCCTAGGTTGATGACTCGTGGACTAAAACACGAGATAGGGTTAAAGAAGGGAATTTATCAGAAAACAAAAGAATGGTGAGACACATCTCAGGGGCCGGTATGTCGAACTATCTAGATTAGTTAAGAAAAACACCAGGATAGCAAAAAGGAGTTATGAGATAAAAGTTGCAAATGAGGCGAAAAGTAAGCCTAAGGCCTTCTTTCAGATGTATAGAACAAAAACACGGGAGAAAATTGGACCGCTGAAAACAAACACAAGGGAGCTATTAGAAAATTACGAAAATATGAGCACATTGTTGAACGACTATTTCCTTTCAGTATTGACTCAAGAGGATCAAATGACTATTCCGGGAATGGTTCAGGAGTACGAGGGCGGGGATGGCGATAAATTGAGGGATATAATCATTACCAGGCAAATAGTTCAGGATGAGATAGATAAGCCTAAGAAGAACAAGTCGCCAGGTCCTGACGGGATATTTCCGAGGGTATTAAAGGAATTAGGTTATGTAATCAGTGGCCCATCTAACCGACATCTTTAAGATGTCGGTAAATACTGGCTATGTGCCCAGCTTATGGAAAGTAGCTAATGTGACGCCGATTTTCAAAAAGGGGGACAGGTCGGCTGCTTCAAACTATCGCCCAATTAGCTTAACATCGGTTATAGGGAAGATGCTGGAGTCCATAATAGCCAGGAACATTCGGGAGCATCTAGAGAAACAGAGCTTAATTCATGACTCGCAGCATGGGATCACGAAAGGTAGGTCATGCCTCACTAATGTCTTGTCCCTCTACAGTAAAGTATTTGAGGCGAAAGACAGAGATGAAGACTATGATGTAATCTATCTTGATTTTAGTAAAGCGTTTGACAAAGTTCCTCACCAACGACTGTTGCTTAAATTACAGGCTCACGGTGTAGAGGATAAGGTTTTGAACTGGGTCAAGGCGTGGCTTAGCAATAGCAAGCAAAGAGTGCAAATCAATGGTAAAATATCTGACTGGGGATGTGTTACGAGTGGGGTCCCACAAGGTTCGGTATTAGGTCCACTCTTGTTTATTACTTATATCAATGATTTCGATACAGGAATTAGTAGTGATGTCAGTAAATTTGCAGATGATACCAAGATCGGTAGAGTAATTGAGTCGGATCAGGACGCTACTATTCTCCAGGATGAACTAAACAGATTGTATGACTGGGCGGATAAATGGCAGATGGAGTTCATTGTAGGGAAGTGCAGTATTCTGAGTGTAGGTAGGAACAGCCCCTCTCACAACTATTGCTTAAATGAGACTCTCATAAGCAGGTCTGGGTGCGAGAAAGATTTAGGGGTGATAGTGAGCTCTGATCTCCGTCCAAGGGCACAATGCATTCAAGCTAGAAATCGAGCAAATAGGGTACTGGGATTTATTTCAAGGAGCGTAAGCAACAGAAGCGCCGAAGTCTTCCTCAAACTATATTTAGCATTAGTTAGACCTCGTCTTGACTATGCGGTTCAGTTCTGGTCACCTTACTATAGAATGAATATCAAAATGTTAGAATCAGTGCAGAGGAGGATGACTAAGATGATTCAGGGGTTCAGAAACTTGCCATACGAGGAAAAACTGAAACACTTAAACTTGCATTCTCTAGAAAGGCGAAGGGTGCGTGGAGACATGATCGAGGTTTATAAATGGATGAAGGGCTTTAATAAGGGAGATATTCATAAGGTTTTGTTGGTAAGAGAACTGCGTAGGACACGAAGTAATGGGTTTAAACTGGATAAATTCAGATTTAACAGGGACATAGGCAAAAATTTGTTTACCAACAGGGTTGTGAATGAGTGGAATAGGCTTAGCAGTCATGTGGTGAGTGCCAATACAATTGTCACATTAAAAAATAGATGAGATAAATTCATGGACAGCGATACTAGGTGGGGTTAGATACACGGGAGTTTAGGGTCAAAGGAAATGCCTTGTATAATGTATAGGCCTACCAGCCTCTTGCAGATTCCAACGTTTTTATGTTCTTATGTTATCTGACATGCGAGATGTCAAAACCGGTGTTCCACAGGGGTCCATGTTGGGACCTGTTCTGTTTTTAGTGTACGTAAATGACATTGACAAGGGGCTATCGTGTAAAATATCGAAATTTGCCGACAGTGAAGGCGCCGGAGACCGTTTTTGTTGGATCAAGGATGGCAGGACGAAGAACAAAGGAAGGTGACAGAGGAAGGGAGGAATAAAGGGGGGAAGGTGACAGGAGGAAGGGAGGATGGAGAAAGATGACAGGACGAAGGAAGGAACGAGGGAAGGAAGGAAGGAAAGCAACAACGAGGGAAGGAAGGAAGGAAGGAAGGAACGAGGGAAGGAAGGAAGGAAAGCAACAACGAGGGAAGGAAGGAAGGAAGGAAGGAACGAGGGAAGGAAGGAAGGAAAGCAACAACGAGGGAAGGAAGGAAGGAAGGAAGGAACGAGGGAAGGGAGGAAAGTGATGTGACGAAAGTGGGAAGTTGACAGGGCGTAGGAAGGAGACTGAACCGCCAAGATTCTCCCCGGGATTGGCGCGAATGGCGAGGCCCCGAACTGACTGACTTGGCGACTATATTATAGTGTTGCTGCCTCGGCCTGTTCCGTTATTTTACTTCCCTGATTTGCTCACCACGGCCTTCGCCTTTGCTGTCCTTCACCTTCCACCTTTGATTAGATAGTTAGTGTAGCTTATCACAAACAGCCTCGTAAGGACCAGCAGGCCTGCTGTTGTTTGTTCTCTCTTTGTGTTTCTTTGTTCCTCCTCCTCCTCCTTTAAAAAGTAGAAAAAAACAGACCTCGTGGAGCAGATGAAAGATTATGGGGATTAAGGGAGTGACGATTGTGGGATTAAGGGAGTGACAGTGGCTGGGAGGGAGGGAGGGTTGGGAGGTGAGAGAGAGGATTGAGGGAGACCGGGAATGGGACAGAGAGAGAGGGAGAGCAGTGGAGAACGAGGTGAAGGAAATAACACGGATACACAAGGATATGAGGGGACTATTAACCCTGTAGCCACAGGGATCATGTTTCTTAATGGTCCTTCTAAGCGAGAAAAATGAGAAAAAAATCATCACTCACACAAATCATTTCATAATATATACCAAAGCGTTTTGTGATCGGTTTATGCATCATCTATTTTTGGGGGGTCTATATCATGGCACAAATTTGGCCCGTCGCTGCTACACGGTAAAGCCACAAATTTGGCCCGAGGGGCCATATTATAGGTTCCTTGCCAATTGCAAAATGAACGGAGAACAAAGCTCACAAAATAGAACTGTTTTTATCGGGTCCAGTGTAGCGAGGGTATCGGTAAAAAGACACTGATAAAATGTTGTCAAGAAATCCTTGCATCTGTCTCATGGGCTGGACCTTGGCTACCGCTACCTTCCCTCCCCCTCTCTCACCCGCTTCCTCTCTACCAGGGAATAATGGCCCGGGGCAACCCGAGGTCCACAGGGGGTCACCCGGCGACCTTGACCTTAGACATGACAACGTCGCTGGGTAGCACACTGTTGAATTCATTTCCATACATAAATCATCGTTAATATCTTAAAATTCGATACATTCACAACATAATTTAGACTTGTTTTACCATATACAAAAAATTTAAAACTATGTCAAATACTAAACAACCGACATATAAAATTGTATGCCTTGTTGTGGTTGAAGCGACAATGCTGTCGGGTAAGGAATTCCCGCACCTGCTCCACCCAAAGTATCTTGATATTTGCATCAGACTTAGTACCTCGAACCCAATCCCATTATCCCCATGTACTACCTGAACCCAGAACTCTGCTTCCTGTCACTGAACCACACCATGATCCATCTACCTTCAAACCCATGGGCTTTAATTGTTGTCAAAGTTATTGGTGAGGTTCTTTGTCGAATGCTTTACTAAAATTAAGATATACAATATCATAACTGTCGTCCTTACGTATTTGCCACTTTTTGTAAAAATAAAAAATAAATAAAGTCAGACAAGATCTAGCCTTGATTAATGAACCCATGGTGGGGGCCATTGATCAGGCTGTTTCTCTAGGACTAGGTGGTCACGGATATTTTCATCTATAATAGACTCGAATGCTTTTACTACCACCGACGTTAAACTAATCGCAGCCGACATTAGACCATTGATAGAAAGAACGGAATGGGAAAAAAATAAAAGGTGGCATAAAGAGGGAGTGAGGAAGTAAGAGGAAGGAAGGGAGACTAATTATCTAAAGGAAGTGCAGGATAGAGACAGAGAAACATATCGATAACTAAATGGAAGGACAAAGCGATCATTAATCATAAGAAGAAGTTATTAAAAAGAGGAAGAAAAAGAAGAAGAACAAGAACAAGAACAAGAACAACAACAACAACAACAACAACAACAACAACAACAACAACAACAAAAGAACATAAGAACGTAAGGAGTCTGCAAGAGGCCGGTTGGCCTATACAAGGCAGTTCCTGTAAGTCTAACCGCACCTAACCTCACTATCCATGAATTTATCCAAACTTTTCTTCAATGCATCTATGGTATTGGCACCCACAAGATGACTCCCAAGCCTGTTCCACTCATCCACCACTTTACTGGAAAACCAATTCTTGCCTATGTCTTTGTTGAATCTGAATTTAACTAGCTTAAAACCGTTGCTACGTGTTCTACCTTGCTCTTTTACAACCAAAACCCTATTTACATACCCTTTATTAATTAAAGTCCTTCATCCATTTATAAACCTCTATCAAGTCACCTCGTAACCTTCGCCTTCCTAGAGCGTATAAATTTAAATGCTTCAGTCTATTTTCATAAGGCAAGTTTCTCACCCCTTGAATCATTTTCGTCATCATCCTCAGTAGAGATTCTAGCTACTTGATATCCACTCTACAGTAAGGTGACCAGAACTGAACCGCATAATCGAAATGAGGTCTAATGAATGCTAAGTAGAGTTTGAGGATGACTTCAGCGCTCCTATTGCTTACGCTCCTCGAGATGAAACCCAGTACCCTATTTGCAAGATTCTTAGCTTGAATGGACTGAGCTCTAGGACGGAGGTCAGTGCTCACTAAGACTCCTAAATCCCTCTCACACCCAGACCTACTCAGCGGAGTGTCATTTAAGGAGTATATAATTGTGTGAGGGGTTATTCCTACCTACACTCAGAATACTGCACTTCCCGACATTGGATTCCATCTGCCACTTCCCCGCCCAATCATATAGTCTGTCTAGCTCATCCTGAAGAACGTTAGCGTCCTGGAAGAAGAAGAAGAAGAAGAAGAAGAAGAAGAAAAGACAAAGAATAAAAGACAAAGAAGAAGAAGAAGAAGAAGAAGAAGAAGAAGAAGAAGAAGAAGTATGAGGAAAATAATAATAATGAGAACAAAATCAACGAGGAGAGGAAGAAAAAAAAATAATACCTAACAACAACTAAAGCAAAAACATAAATAAAATAAAATAAAATAAAACAATAATCGAGAACTCCGTAATGTATGTTAACTCCCTTTGTTTTCCATAATTAATGTGAGCTGAAGATTATTTTTTTCCAATACCGCTACTACGTGTAAATAAAATTATATAAATCACTTCAAATTAACTTCTTATCTTTTGTCTCGCTCACCACGAAAATGCACACCAGCTGACAGCCTCAAGGCCCTCTGTCCATTTTAAATCTACGGACTCCTCACCGATACTTATATTTTCTTAGATTTAAAAAGTAAAATAAAAAAGTAAATAACGTTGAGAACCTTGCATGAATTCTGTACCGAGGCAACACCATCTTACTTGTAGAGACGAGAAAAAGCAGGACACAAAAACAGCAACAACAGGTGATGTGATAATGGAGGGAGTGGATTACGTAAAAATGCGTAAGCTCTTGCTAGGCAGACTTTTCGTTAAAAGCTGATCTTGTTTTCAAAGTGCGCGTCATGAAATATTTACACACACACACACACACACACACACACACACACACACACACACACACACACACACACACACACACACACACACCACATTAGTTTTAACAAGTGGTTCTCTAGTTTCAAAGCCACGGGAAGAGTAAACAAGAGTAAGAAAGTCATAAAGATTAGTTAACAAGTGGTTCTCTATTTTTAAACCCCAGGGAAGAGTAAACAAGAATAAGACTGCTCTAATAATAAGTTAAGAAGTGTGTATCTATATTATCAAACTCACGGGAAGATCAAACAAGTGCAAATCTGTTCTAATGAAAAGTAACAATCGATTCTCAAGTTTCAGATCGACGTGCCTAGTAAACCCTTGCTAGATGCTTATAAACCATCCACGAACACGCCAATTCCTGGATTTCGTTAGGGGGCATCAGGGGTTAGGTTAGGCTAGGTTAGGATAGGGAAAACACACACACACACACACACACACACACACACACACGCAGCAGCACCATTGCCATTAAAGGTTGTGATATTCTCGTTTCGTCAGCGAATGCCACGCCCTGGATTGTTCTGCGGTGAGGTGATGCTTCTGAGAGGGGTGGTGGTGCGGGGGGAGGGGAGGTCGGAATGGTGGTGGGCAGTGGTGTGATGGTGGGGGGTTGATGGGTGATGGTGGTGGGGGTTGATGGGTGGTGGTGCTGGTGGTGGGGGTTGATGGGTGGTGGTGGGGGTGGTGGGGATATATATATATATATATATATATATATATATATATATATATATATATATATATATATATATATATATATATATATATATATATATATATATATATATATATATATTTTTTTTTTTACAGCAAAGGAGACAGCTCAAGGGCACCAAAAAGTAAACATTAATAAAAAAAAGCCCGCTACTCGCTGCTCCTAAAAAGAATCCAAAGAGGTGGCCGAAAGATAGGTCAGTTTCGGGAGGAGAGGGGTCCTGATACCCTCCTCTTGAAAGAGTTCAAGTCGTAGGCAGGAGGAAATACAGATGAAGGAAGATTGTTCCAGAGTTTACCAGCGTGAGGGATGAAAGAGTGAAGATGCTGGTTAACTCTTGCATAAGGGGTTTGGACAGTATAGGGATGAGCATGAGTAGAAAGTCGAGTGCAGCGGTGCCATGGGAGGGGGAGGCATGCAGTTAGCAAGTTCAGAACAGCAGTCAGCGTGGAAATATCGATAGAAGATAGAAAGCGAGGCCACATTGCGGCGAAATTTAAGAGGTCGACGACTATCAGTATGAGGAGGAGAGCTGATGAGACGAAGAGCCTTTGCCTCCACTCTGTCCAGAAGAGCTGTGTGGTGGAGCCCCCACACATGAGATGCATACTCCATACGAGGGCGGACAAGGCCCTGTATATGGACAGCAACTGTGCAGGGGAAAGAACTGGCGGAGACGGTACAGAACGCCCAGCCTCGAGGAAGCTGATTTAGTAAGAGATGAGATATGAAGTTTCCAGTTGAGATTTTGAGTTAAGGATAGACCGAGGATGTTTAGTGTTGAGCAAGGTGATAGCTGGGTGTTGTCAAACTCTAGGGGATAGTGGGTTGGACGATTGTGTCGAGTGTATAAGTGGAGAAACTGTGTTTTGAGGCGTTGAAGGACACCAGGTTCTTCTGCCCCAATCGGAAATAATAGTAAGGGCTGAGGCTAAGCGTTCTGCAGCCTCCAGCCTTGTGTCGTTAAGTTCCTGAGGGTTTGGTCTTCTATTAAAAGAAGTTGAATAATGCAGAGTGGAATCATCGGCGTAGGAATGGATAGGACAGTTCGTTTTGGAAAGAAGATCATCAATGAACAACAGAAAAGAGGGAGATAGGACAGAACCCTGTGGGACACCACTGTTAATAGATTTAGGAAGAACAGTGACCGTCTACCACGGCAGAAATAGAACGGTCAGAAAGGAAACTGGAGATAAAGGTACAGAGAGAAGGATAGAAACCGTAGGAGGGTAGTTTAGAAAGCAAGATTTGTGCCAGACCCTATCAAAAGCTTTTGATATGTCAGCGCAATATCGAAGTGCTTTCATCTGCTCCTCAATATCGAGGTGCTTTCATCTGCTCTTCAATATCTATGTGCTTTCATCTGGTCATCAATATCAAGGAGATTTCATCTGCTCATATATATATATATATATATATATATATATATATATATATATATATATATATATATATATATATATATATATATATATATATATATATATATATATATATATATATATATATATATATATATATATATATTTTTTTTTTTACAACAAAGGAGGCAGCTCAAGGGCACAAAAAACAATAGTAACAAAAAGCGCGCTAATCGCTGCTCCCATAAAAGAATCAGAAGAGGTCGCCAAAAGCAAGGTCAGATTCGGGAGGAGAGTTGTCCTGATACCTTCCTCTTGAAAGAGTTCAACTCGTAGGCACTGCTCCTCAATATCGATGTGCTTTCACCTGATCATCAATATCAATGTTCTTTCACCTGCGCTCCAATATTGAGGTGCTTTCATCTGCTCATCACTATCAAGGTATTTTCAT
Organism: Eriocheir sinensis; assembly: GCF_024679095.1. NCBI lineage: Eukaryota > Metazoa > Arthropoda > Malacostraca > Decapoda > Varunidae > Eriocheir > Eriocheir sinensis. Next base: position 459,903 of record NW_026112197.1, on the reverse strand, counting down.
CTGCTCCTCAATATCAAGGTGCCTTCACCTGCTCCTCAACATCGAGGTGCCTTCATCTGCTCCTCCATATCATGGTGCTTTCACCTGCTCATCAATATCATGGTGCCTGCATATGCTCCTCAATAGTGAGGTGCTTTTATCTGCTCCTCAATATCGATGTGCTGTTTTCTGCTCCTTTATATCGAGGGGCTTTCATCTGCTCCTTAATATCGAAGTGCTTTCACCTGCTGCTCAATATCAAGGTCCTTTCACCTGCTCCCCAATATCAAAGTGCTTTCAATTGCCTCTCAATATCGAGATGCTTTTATCTGCTCCTCAATATCGAGCTTTTTTGATCTGCTCCTCAATATGAAGAGGCTTTCATCTGCTCCTCAATATCGAGTTGTTTTCATCTACTCCTCAATATGAAGGTGCTTTCATTTGCTCCTCAATATCAAGGTTCTTTCATCTGCTCCTCAATATCAAGGTGTTTTCATCTGCACCTCCATATCGATGTGCTTTCACCTGCTCCTCAATATCGAGCTGCTTTCATCTGCTCCTCAATATCAAGGTGCTTTCATCTGCTACTCAATATCGAGTTGCTTTCATCTGCTCCTCAATACAAAGGTGCTTTCATCTGCTCCTCAATATCGAGGTGCTTCCATCTGCTCCTCAATATCGATGTGCTTTCATCTCCTCCTCAATAACGAGGTGCTTTCATCTGCTCCTCAATATCGAGGTCCTATTATCTGCTCCTCAATATCGAGGTGCTTACGTCTGCTCCTCAATATGGAGGTGCTTTCATCTGCTCCTCAATATCGAGGTGCTTTCATTTGCTCCTCAATATCGAGGTGCTTTCATCTGTTCCTCAATATCGAGTTGCTTTCATCTGCTCCTCAATATCGAGGTGCTTTCATCTGCTCCTCAATATCGAGGTGCTTTCATCTGCTCCTCTATATCGAGGTGCTTTCATCTGCTCCTCAATATCAAGGTGCTTTCCTCTGCTCCTCAATATCGATGTGCTGTTTTCTGCTCCTTTATATCGAGGTGCTTTCATCTGCTCCTTAATATCGAAGTGCTTTCACCTGCTGCTCAATATCAAGGTCCTTTCACCTGCTCCCTAATATCAAAGTGCTTTCAATTGCCTCTCAATATCGAGATGCTTTTATCTGCTCCTCAATATCGAGCTTTTTTTATCTGCTCCTCAATATGAAGAGGCTTTCATCTGCTCCTCAATATCGAGTTGTTTTCATCTGCTCCTCAATATCAAGGTGCTTTCATTTGCTCCTCAATATCAAGGTTCTTTCATCTGCTCCTCAATATCAAGGTGTTTTCATCTGCACCTCCATATCGATGTGCTTTCACCTGCTCCTCAATATCGAGCTGCTTTCATCTGCTCCTCAATATCAAGGTGCTTTCATCTGCTACTCAATATCGAGTCGCTTTCATCTGCTCCTCAATACAAAGGTGCTTTCATCTGCTCCTCAATATCGAGGTGCTTCCATCTGCTCCTCAATATCGATGTGCTTTCATCTCCTCCTCAATAACGAGGTGCTTTCATCTGCTCCTCAATATCGAGGTCCTATTATCTGCTCCTCAATATCGAGGTGCTTTCGTCTGCTCCTCAATATCGAGGTGCTTTCATCTGCTCCTCAATATCGAGGTGCTTTCATCTGCTCCTCAATATCGAGGTGCTTTCATCTGTTCCTCAATATCGAGTTGCTTTCATCTGCTCCTCAATATCGAGGTGCTTTCATCTGCTCCTCAATATCGAGGTGCTTTCATCTGCTGATCTGCGGATTGGAGAGCCAGGAGAACCAGGTAGAAATGTCTTACAATCATTTAGTTAGAGTAATAGTAGAGGGGCAATGACAGCATATACCACAGCGAACACTTAGAAAAGAAAACAATGATCCTAAGTGGATGACTCGTGGTCTAAAACACGAGATAGGGTTAAAGAAGGGAATTTATCAGAAAATAAAGAATGGTGAAACACATCTCAGGGGTCGGTACGTCGAACTATTTAGATTAGTTAAGAAAAACACCAGGATAGCAAAAAGGAACTATGAAATCAAAGTAGCAAATGAGGCGAAAAGTAATCCTAAGGGCTTCTTTCAGATGTATAGAACAAAAACACGGGAGAAAATTGGACCGCTGAAAACAAACACAGGGGAGCTAGTAGAAATTTATGAAAATATGAGCACATTGTTGAACGACTACTTCCTTTCAGTATTCACACAGGAGGATCGAACGACGATACCGGAAAGAGTTCAGGTGTACGAGGGCGGGGATGGCGATAAATTGAGGGATATAATCATTACCAGGCAAGTAGTTCAGGATGAGATAGATAAGCTTAAGAAGAACAAGTTGCCAGGTCCTGACGGGATATTTCCGAGGGTATTAAAGGAATTAGGTGATGTACTCAGGGACCCACTAACCGACATCTTTAAGATGTCGGTAAATACTGGCTATATGCCGAGCCTATGGAAAGTAGCTAATGTGACGCCGATTTTTAAAAAGGGGGACAGGTCGGTTGCTTCAAACTATCGCCCAATTAGCTTAACATCGTTTATAGGGAAGATGCTGGAGTTCATAATAGCCAGGAACATTCGGGAGCATTTAGAGAAACATAGCTTAATTCACGACTCGCAGCATGGGTTCACAAAAGGTAGGTCATGCCTCAACATCTCTTGTCATTCTACAATAAAGTATTTGAGGCGATTGACAGAGATGAAAATTATGATGTAATCTATCTTGATTTTAGTAAAGCGTTTTACAAAGTTCCTCACCAACGACTGTTGCTTAAATTACAGGCTCACGGAGTAGAGGGTAAAGTTTTGAACTGGGTCAAGGCGTGGGTTAGCAATAGGAAGCAAAGAGTGCAAATTAATAGTAAAATATCTGACTGGGGATGTGTTACGAGTGGGGTCCCACAAGGTTCGGTATTAGGTCCACTTTTGTTTATTATTTATATCAATGACTTAGATACAGGAATTAGTAGTGATGTTAGTAAATTTGTAGATGATACCAAGATCGGTAGAGTAATTGAGTCGGATCAGCACGCTAGTATTCTCCAAGGTGAACTCAACAGATTGTATGACTGGGCGGATAAATGGCAGATGGAGTTCAATGTAGGGAACTGCAGTATTCTGAGTGTAGGTAGGAACAACCCCTCACATAACTATTTCTTAAATGACACTCTCATAAGCAGGTCTGGGTGCGAGAGGGATTTAGGGGTCTTAGTGAGCTCTGATCTCCGTCCAAGGGCACAATGCATTCAAGCTAGAAATCGAGCTAATAGGGTACTGGGATTTATTTCAAGGAGCGTAAGCAACAGAAGCCCCGAAGTCTTCCTCAAACTATATTTAGCATTAGTTAGACCTCATCTTGACTATGCGGTTCAGTTCTGGTCACCTTACTATAGAATGGATATCAAAATGTTAGAATCGGTGCAGAGGTTGATGACTAAGATGATTCAGGGGTTGAGAAACTTGCCATACAAGGAAAGACTCATACAGTTAAACTTGCATTCTCTAGAAAGGCGAAGGGTGCGTGGAGACATGATCGAGGTTTATAAATGGATGAAGAGCTTTAATAAGGGAGATATTCATAAGGTTTTCTTGGTAAGAGAACCGGGTAGTACACGAGGTAACGGGTTTAAACTGGATAAATTCAGATTCAACAGGGACATAGGCAAAAATTGGTTTACAAACAGGGTGGTGGATGAGTGGAATAGGCTTAGCAGTCATGTGGTGAGTGCCAATACAATTGTCACATTCAAAAATAGACTAGATAAATTAATGACCAGCGATATTATGTGGGGTTAGATACACGGGAGCTTAGGGTCAAAGGAGCTGCCTCGTACAGGCCTACCGGCCTCTTGTAGACTCCTGCGTTCTTATGTTCTTATGTTCTTATGTTATGTTATGTTATGTTCTTTCTTTTTCTCCCTAATATCGATGTTCTTTCATCTGCTCCTCAATATCAAGGTGCTCTCATCTGTTCCTCAATATCGAGTTGCTTTCATCTGCTCCTCAATATCGAGTTGCTTTCATCCGCTCATGAATATCAAGGTGCTTTCATCTGCTGCTCAATATCAAGGTGCTTTCTTCTGCTCCTCAATATCGAGGTGTTTTCATCTGCTCCTCAATATCAAGGTGCTTTCATCTGCTCCTCAATACCAAAGTGCTTTCATCTGCTCCTCAATATGAAGGTGCTTTCATCTGCTCCTCAATATCGAGGTGCTTTCACCTGCTCATCAATATCGAGGTGCTTTAATTTGCTTCTCTATATCAAGGTTCTTTCATCTGCTATTCAATATCGAGGTGCTTTCATCTGCTCATAATTATCGAGGTGCTATCATCTGCTCCTCAATATCGATATGCTTTCATCTGATTCCTCAATATCGAGGTGCTTTCATCTGCTACTCTATATGGAGCTGTTTACATCTGCTCCTCAATATCAAGGTGCTTTCATCTGTACCTCAATAACGAGGTGCTTTCATCTGCTCCTCAATATCGAGTTGCTTTCATCTGCTCATCAATATCGAGGTGCTTTCATCTGCTCATCTATATCAAGATGCTTTTATCTGCTCCTCAATATCAAGGTGCTTTCATCTGTTCCTCAAAATCGAGGTGCTTTCATCTGCTCCTCAATATCAACGAGCTTTCCTCTTCTCCTCAATATCGATGTGCTTTCACCTGCTCCTCAATATCGAAGTGATTTCATCTGCTCCTCAATATCAAGTTGCTTTCATCTGCACCTCAATATCGAGGTGCTTTCACCTGCTCCTCAATATTGAGGTGCTTTCACCTGCTCCCCAATATCGATGTGCTTTCACCTGCTCCTTAATATCGAAGTGCTTTCATCTTCTCCTCAATATCGATGTTCTTTCTTCTGCTCCCCAATATCGATGTTCTTTCATCTGCTCCTCAATATCAAGGTGCTCTCATCTGTTCCTCAATATCAAAGTGCTTTCACCTGCTTCTCAATATCGATGTGCTTTCATCTTCTCCTCAATATGGAGCTGTTTACATCTGCTCCTCTATATCAAGGTGCCTTCTTCTGCTCCTCAATATCAAAGTGCTTTCACCTGTTTCTCAATATCGATGTGCTTTCATCTGCTCCTCAATATCGATGTGCTTTCATCTGCTTCTCAATATCAAGGTGCTGTCTTCTGCTCCTCAATATCAAGGTGCTTTCATCTGCTCCTCAATATCCATGTGCTTTCACATGCTCCTCAATATGGAGCTGTATACATCTGCTTCTCAATATCAAGCTGCTTTCTTCTGCCCCTCAATATCAAGGTGCTTTCATCTGCTCCTCAATATCGATGTGCTTTCATCTGCTCCTAAATATCAAGGTGCTTTCATCTGCTCCTCAATATCAAGGTGCTTTCATCTGCTCCTCAATATCGATGTGCTTTCATCTTCTCCTCAATATGAAGGTGCTTTCATCTGCTCCTTAATATAGAGCTGCTTTCATCTGCTCCTAAATATCATGGTGCTTTCATCTGCTACTCAATATCAAGGTGCTTTCATCTGCTCCTCAATATCGATGTGCTTTCACCAGCTCCTCAATATAGAGGTGTTTTCATCTGATCCTAAATATCAAGGTGCTTTCATTTGCTCCTCAATATCGAATTGCTTTCATCTGCTCCTCAATACTAATGTGCTTTCATCTGCTCCTCAATACCGAGGTGATTTCCTCTGCTCCTGAATATCGCTCTGCTTTCATCTGGTCCTCAATATCGAGGTGCTTTCATCTATTCATCAATATCGATGTCCTATTATCTGCTCCTCAATATCGAGGTGCTTTCATCTGTTTCTCAATATCGAGGTGCTTTCATCTGTTTCTCAATATCGAGTTGCTTTCATCTGCTCCTCAATATCAAAGAGCTTTCACCTGCTTCTCAATATCGATATGCTTTCATTTGCTCCTCAATATCGATGTGCTTTCATCTGCTCCTCAATATCAAGGTGCTTTCATCTGCTCCTCAATATCAAGATGCTTTCATCTGCTCCTCAATATCGATGTGCTTTCCTCTGCTCCTCAATATCAAGGTGCTTTTATTTGCTCCTCAATATCAAGGTACTTTCATCTGCTCCTCAATATCAAGGTTCTTTCATCTGCTCCTCAATATCAAGGTGGTTTCATCTGCTCCTCAATATCGATGTGCTTTCACCTGCTCGTCAATATAGAGCTGCTTTCATCTGCTCCTAAATATCATGGTGCTTTCATTTGCTCCTCAATATCGATGTGCTTTCACCTGCTCCTCAATATAGAGCTGCTTTCATCTGATCCTAAATATCAATGTGCTTTCATTTGCTCCTCAATATCAAGGTGCTTTCATTTGCTCCTCAATATCGAATTGCTTTCATTGCTCCTCAATATCAATGTGCTTTCATCTGCTCCTCAATATCGAGGTGCTTTCATCTGTTCCTCAATATCGAAGTTGTATTATCTGCTCCTCAATATCGAGGTGCTTTCGTCTCCTGCTAAATATGGAGGTGCTTTCATCTGTTTCTCAATATCGAGGTGCTTTTATCTGCTCCTCAATATCGAGGTGCTTTCATCTGTTTCTCAATATCGAGTTGCTTTCATCTGCTCCTCAATATCGATTTGCTTTCATCTGCTCCTCAATATCGAGGTGCTTTCATCTGCTCCTCTATATCAAGGTGCTTTTATCTGCTCCTCAATATCAAGGTGCTTTCATTTGCTCCTCAATATCGAATTGCTTTCATCAGCTCCTCAATATCAAGGAGTTTTCATCTTTTCCTCAATATCGATGTGCTTTCACCTGCTCCTCAATATCAAATTGCTTTCATCTGCTCCTCAATATTAAGGTGCTTTCATCTGCTCCTCAATATCGAGGTGCTTTCACCTGCTCTTTAATATCGAGGTGATTTCACCTGCTCCTCAATATCGATTTGCTTTCACCTGCTCCCCAATATTAATGTGCTTTCACCTGCTCCTCAATATCGAATTGCTTTCATCCGCTCCCCAATATCGAGGTGCTTTCATCTGCTCTTAAATATCGAGGTGTTTTCATCTTCTCCTCAATATCGAGGTGCTTTCATCCGCTCCTCAATATCGAGGTGCTTTAATCTTCTCCTCAATATCGAGGTGTTTTCATCTTCTCCTCAATATCGAGGTTCTTTCATCTGCTCATCATTATCGAGGTGCTATCATCTGCTGCCCAATATCGATATTCTTTCACCTGCTCTTCAATATCAACGTGCTCTCACCTGCTCCTCAATATCAGGATGCTATCATCTGCTCCTCAATATCGAGGTGCTATCATCTGCTCCTCAATATGGAGCTGTTTACATCTGCTTCTCAATATCAAGGTGCTTTCTTCTGCCCCTCAATATCAAGGTGCTTTCATCTCCTCCTTAATATCGATGTGCTTTCATCTGCTCCTCAATATCAATGTGCTCTCATCTGCTCCTCAATATCAAGGTGCTTTCATCTGCTCCTCAATATCGATGTGCTTTCATCTTCTCCTCAATGTGAAGGTGCTTTCATCTGCTACTTAATATCGAGCTGCTTTCATCTGCTCCTAAATATGATGGTGCTTTCATCTGCTCCTCAATATCAAGGTGCTTTCATCTGCTCCTCAATATCGATGTGCTTTCACCAGCTCCTCAATATAGAGCTGCTTTCATCTGATCCTAAATATCGATTTGCTTTCATCTGCTCCTCAATATCGAGGTGCTTTCATCTACTCCTCTATATCAAGGTGCTTTCATCTGCTCCTCAATATTAAGGTGCTTTCAGTTGCTCCTCAATATCGAGGTGCTTTCATCTGTTTCTCAATATCGAACTGCTTTCATCTGCTCCTCAATATCGATTTGCTTTCATCAGCTCCTCAATATCAAGCTGTTTTCATCTTCTCCTCTATATCGATTTGCTTTCACCTGCTCCTCAATATCGAATTACTTTCATCTGCTCCTCAATATTAAGGTGCTTTCATCTGCTCCTCAATATCGAGGTGCTTTCACCTGCTCTTCAATATCGAGGTGCTTTCACCTGCTCCTCAATATCGATTTGCTTTCACCTGCTCCCCAATATTGACGTGCTTTCATCTGCTACTCAATATCGAGCTGCTTTCCCCTGCTCCTCAATATCGAGGTGTTTTCATCTTCTCCTCAATAACGAGGTTCTTTCATCTGTTCATCATTATCGAGGTGCTATCATCTGCTGCCCAATATCGATATTCTTTCACCTGCTTTTCAATATCAAGGTGCTCTCACCTGCTCCTCAATATCGGGATGCTATCATCTGCTCCTCAATATCGAGGTGCTATCATCTGCTCCTCAATATGGAGCTGTTTACATCTGCTTCTCAATATCAAGATGTTTTCTTCTGCCCCTCAATATCAAGGTGCTTTCATCTGCTCCTCAATATCGATGTGCTTTCATCTGCTGCGCAATATCGAGGTGCTTTCATCTGTTCCTCAATATCGATGTGCTTTCATCTGCTGCGCAATATCGATGTGCTTTCATCTGTTCCTCAATATCGAGGTACTATTATCTGCTCCTCAATATCGAGGTGCTTTCATCTGTTCCTCAATATCGAGGTCCTATTATCTGCTCCTTAATATCGAGGTGCTTTCGTCTGCTGCGCAATATCGAGGTGCTTTCATCTGTTTCTCAATATCGAGGTGCTTTTATCTGCTCCTCAATATCGATGTGCTTTCACCTGCTCCTCAATATAGAGCTGCTTTCATCTGATCCTAAATATCAATGTGCTTTCATTTGCTCCTCAATATCAAGGTGCTCTCATTTGCTCCTCAATATCGAATTGCTTTCATTGCTCCTCAATATCAATGTGCTTTCATCTGCTCCTCAACATCGAGGTGCTTTCATCTGTTCCTCAATATCGAAGTTGTATTATCTGCTCCTCAATATCGAGGTGCTTTCGTCTCCTGCTCAATATGGAGGTGCTTTCATCTGTTTCTCAATATCGAGGTGCTTTTATCTGCTCCTCAATATCGAGGTGCTTTAATCTGTTTCTCAATATCGAGTTGCTTTCATCTGCTCCTCAATATCGATTTGCTTTCATCTGCTCCTCAATATCGAGGTGCTTTCATCTGCTCCTCAATATCAAGGTGCTTTCATTTGCTCCTCAATATCGAGGTGCTTTCATCAGCTCCTCAATATCAAGGTGTTTTCATCTTTTCCTCAATATCGATGTGCTTTCACCTGCTCCTCAATATCGAATTGCTTTCATCTGCTCCTCAATATTAAGGAGCTTTCATCTGCTCCTCAATATCGAGGTGCTTTCACCTGCTCTTCAATATCGAGGTGATTTCACCTGCTCCTCAATATCGATTTGCTTTCACCTGCTCCCCAATATTAATGTGCTTTCACCTGCTCCTCAATATCGAATTGCTTTCATCCGCTCCTCAATATCGAGGTGCTTTCATCTGCTCTTAAATATCGAGGTGTTTTCATCTTCTCCTCAATATCGAGGTGCTTTCATCCGCTCCTCAATATCGAGGTGCTTTCATCTTCTCCTCAATATCGAGGTGTTTTCATCTTCTCCTCAATATCGAGGTTCTTTCATCTGCTCATCATTATCGAGGTGCTATCATCTGCTGCCCAATATCGATATTCTTTCACCTGCTCTTCAATATCAAGGTGCTCTCACCTGCTCCTCAATATCAGGATGCTATCATCTGCTCCTCAATATCGAGGTGCTATCATCTGCTCCTCAATATGGAGCTGTTTACATCTGCTTCTTAATTTCAAGGTGCTTTCTTCTGCCCCTCAATATCAAGGTGCTTTCATCTCCTCCTTAATATCGATGTGCTTTCATCTGCTCCTCAATATCAAGGTGCTCTCATCTGCTCCTCAATATCAAGGTGCTGTCTTCTGCTCCTCAATATCAAGGTGCTTTCATCTGCTCCTCACTATCGATGTGCTTTCATCTTCTCCTCAATGTGAAGGTGCTTTCATCTGCTACTTAATATCGAGCTGCTTTCATCTGCTCCTAAATATGATGGTGCTTTCATCTGCTCCTCAATATCAAGGTGCTTTCATCTGCTCCTCAATATCGATGTGCTTTCACCAGCTCCTCAATATAGAGCTGCTTTCATCTGATCCTAAATATCAAGGTGCTTTCATTTGCTCATCAATATCGAATTGCTTTCATCTGCTCCTCAACACCAATGTGCTTTCATCTGCTCCTCAATATCGAGGTGCTTTCATCTGTTCCTCAATATCGAGGTACTATTATCTGCTCCTCAATATCGAGGTGCTTTCATCTGTTCCTCAATATCGAGGTACTATTATCTGCTCCTCAATATCGAGGTGCTTTCATCTGTTCCTCAATATCGAGGTACTATTATCTGCTCCTCAATATCGAGGTGCTTTCATCTGTTCCTCAATATCGAGGTGCTTTCATCTGCTCCTCAATATCGATTTGCTTTCATCTGCTCCTCAATATCGAGGTGCTTTCATCTGCTCCTCTATATCAAGGTGCTTTCATCTGCTCCTCAATATCAAGGTGCTTTCATTTGCTCCTCAATATCGAGGTGCTTTCATCTGTTTCTCAATATCGAACTGCTTTCATCTGCTCCTCAATATCGATTTGCTTACATCAGCTCCTCAATATCAAGGTGTTTTCATCTTCTCCTCTATATCGATGAGCTTTCACCTGCTCCTCAATATCGAATTACTTTCATCTGCTCCTCAATATTAAGGTGCTTTCATCTGCTCCTCAATATCGAGGTGCTTTCACCTGCTCTTCAATATCGAGGTGCTTTCACCTGCTCCTCAATATCGATTTGCTTTCACCTGTTCCCCAATATTAATGTGGTTTCATCTGCTACTCAATATCGAGCTGCTTTCCTCTGCTCCTCAATATCGAGGTGTTTTCATCTTCTCCTCAATATCGAGGTTCTTTCATCTGTTCATCATTATCGAGGTGCTATTATCTGCTGCCCAATATCGATATTCTTTCACCTGCTTTTCAATATCAAGGTGCTCTCACCTGCTCCTCAATATCGGGATGCTATCATCTGCTCCTCAATATCGAGGTGCTATCATCTGCTCCTCAATAAGGAGCTGTTTACATCTGCTTCTCAATATCAAGATGCTTTCTTCTGCCCCTCAATATCAAGGTGCTTTCATCTGCTCTTCAATATCGATGTGCTTTCATCTGCTGCGCAATATCAAGGTGCTTTCATCTGCTCTTCAATATCAAGGTGCTCTCACCTGCTCCTCAATATCAGGATGCTATCATCTGCTCCTCAATATCGAGGTGCATTCATCTGCTCCTCAATATGGAGCTGTTTACATCTGCTTCTCAATTTCAAGGTGTTTTCTTCTGCCCCTCAATATCAAGGTGCTTTCATCTCCTCCTTAATATCGATGTGCTTTCATCTGCTCCTCAATATCAAGGTGCTCTCATCTGCTCCTCAATATCAAGGTGCTGTCTTCTGCTCCTCAATATCAAGGTGCTTTCATCTGCTCCTCACTATCGATGTGCTTTCATCTTCTCCTCAATGTGAAGGTGCTTTCATCTGCTACTTAATATCGAGCTGCTTTCATCTGCTCCTAAATATGATGGTGCTTTCATCTGCTCCTCAATATCAAGGTGCTTTCATCTGCTCCTCAATATCGATGTGCTTTCACCAGCTCCTCAATATAGAGCTGCTTTCATCTGATCCTAAATATCAAGGTGCTTTCATTTGCTCCTCAATATCGAATTGTTTTCATCTGCACCTCAACACCAATGTGCTTTCATCTGCTCCTCAATATCGAGGTGCTTTCATCTGCTCCTTAATATCGAGGTACTATTATCTGCTCCTCAACATCGAGGTGCTTTCATCTGTTCCTCAATATCGAGGTACTATTATCTGCTCCTCAATATCGAGGTGTTTTCATCTGTTCCTCAATATCGAGGTACTATTACCTGCTCCTCAATATTGAGGTGCTTTCATCTGTTTCTCAATATCGAGCTGCTTTCATCTGCTCCTCAATATCGATTTGCTTTCATCTGCTCATCAATATCGAGGTGCTTTCATCTGCTCCTCTATATCACGGTGCTTTCATCTGCACCTCAATATCAAGGTGCTTTCATTTGCTCCTCAATATCGAGGTGCTTTCATCTGTTTCTCAATATCGAACTGCTTTCATCTGCTCCTCAATATCGATTTGCTTACATCAGCTCCTCAATATCAAGGTGTTTTCATCTTCTCCTCTATATCGATGAGCTTTCACCTGCTCCTCAATATCGAATTACTTTCATCTGCTCCTCAATATTAAGGTGCTTTCATCTGCTCCTCAATATCGAGGTGCTTTCACCTGCTCTTCAATATCGAGGTACTTTCACCTGCTCCTCAATATCGATTTGCTTTCACCTGTTCCCCAATATTAATGTGCTTTCATCTGCTACTCAATATCGAGCTGCTTTCCTCTGCTCCTCAATATCGAGGTGTTTCCATCTTCTCCTCAATATCGAGGTTCTTTCATCTGTTCATCATTATCGAGGTGCTATCATCTGCTGCCCAATATCGATATTCTTTCACCTGCTTTTCAATATCAAGGTGCTCTCACCTGCTCCTCAATATCGGGATGCTATCATCTGCTCCTCAATATCGAGGTGCTATCATCTGCTCCTCAATATGGAGCTGTTTACATCTGCTTCTCAATATCAAGATGCTTTCTTCTGCCCCTCAATATCAAGGTGCTTTCATCTGCTCTTCAATATCGATGTGCTTTCATCTGCTGCGCAATATCGAGGTGCTTTCATCTGTTTCCTCAATATCGATGTGCTTTCATCTGCTGCGCAATATCGATGTGCTTTTATCTGTTCCTCAATATCGAGGTACTATTATCTGCTCCTCAATATCGAGGTGCTTTCATCTGTTCCTCAATATCGAGGTCCTATTATCTGCTCCTCAATATCGAGTTGTTTCCGTCTGCTGCGCAATATCGAGGTGCTTTCATCTGTTTCTCAATATCGAGGTGCTTTTATCTGCTCCTCAATATCGAGGTGCTTTCATCTGTTTCTCAATATCGAGTTGCTTTCATCTGCTCCTCAATATCAAAGTGCTTTCACCAGCTTCTCAATATCAAGGTGCTGTCTTCTGCTCCTCAATATCAAGGTGCTTTTATCTGCTCCTGAATATCGATGTGCTTTCCTCTGCTCCTCAATATCAAGGTTCTTTCATCTGCTCCTCAATATCAAGGTGCTTTCATCTGCTCCTCAATATCGATGTGCTTTCACCTGCTCCTCAATATAGAGCTGCTTTCATCTGATCCTAGATATCAATGTGCTTTCATTTGCTCCTCAATACCAAGGTGCTTTCATTTGCTCCTCAATATCGAATTGCTTTCATTGTTCCTCAATATCAATGTGCTTTTTATCTGCTCCTCAATATCGAGGTGCTTTCCTCTGCTCCTGAATATCGATGTGCTTTCATCTGCTCCTCAATATCGAGGTGCTTTTATCTGTTCCTCAATATCGAGGTCCTATTATCTGCTCCTCAATATCGAGGTGCCTTCGTCTGCTGCTCAATATCGAGGTGCTTTAATCTGTTTCTCAATATCGAGGTGCTTTTATCTGCTCCTCAATATCGAGGTGCTTTCATCTGTTTCTCAATATCGAGGTGCTTTTATCTGCTCCTCAATATCGAGGTGCTTTCATCTGTTTCTCAATATCGATTTGCTTTCATCTGCTCCTCAATATCGAGGTGCTTTCATCTGCTCCTCAATATCAAGGTGCTTTCATTTGCTCCTCAGTATCGAGGTGCTTTCATCAGCTCCTCAATATCAAGGTGTTTTCATCTTCTCCTCAATATCGATGTGCTTTCACCTGCTCCTCAATATCGAATTGCTCTCATCTGCTCCTCAATATTAAGGTGCTTTCATCTGCTCCTCAATATCGAGGTGCTTACACCTGCTCTTCAATATCGAGGTGATTTCACCTGCTCCTCAATATCGAGGTGCTTTCATCTGCTCCTAAATATCGAGGTGCTTTCATCTTCTCCTCAATATCGAGGTGCTTTCATCTGCCTCTCAATATCAAGGTGCTTTCATCTGCTCCTCAATATCAAGGTGCTTTCATCTGCTCCTCAATATCGACGTGCTTTCATCTTCTACTCAATATGAAGGTGCTTTCATCTGCTCCTCAATATCGAGCTGCTTTCCTCTGCTCCTCAATATCGAGGTGTTTTCATCTTCTCCTCAATATCGAGGTTCTTTCATCTGCTCATCATTATCGAGGTGCTATCATCTGCTGCCCAATATCGATATTCTTTCACCTGCTCTTCAATATCAAGGTGCTCTCACCTGCTCCTCAATATCGGGATGCTATCATCTGCTCCTCAATATCGAGGTGCTTTCATCAGCTCCTCAATATCAAGGTGTTTTCATCTTCTCCTCAATATCGATGTGCTTTCACCTGCTCCTCAATATCGAATTACTTTCATTTGCTCCTTAATATTAAGGTGCTTTCATCTGCTCCTCAATATCGAGGTGCTTTCACCTGCTCTTCAATATCGGGGTGCTTTCACCTGCTCCTCAATATCGAGGTGCTTTCACCTGCTCCTCAATATCGATTTGCTTTCACCTGCTCCTAAATATTAATGTGCTTTCACCTGCTCCTCAATATCGAATTGCTTTCATCCGCTCCTCAATATCGAGGTGCTTTCATCTGCTCCTAAATATCGAGGTGCTTTCATCTTATCCTCAATATCGAGGTGTTTTCATCTTCTCCTCAATATCGAGGTTCTTTCATCTGCTCATCATTATCGAGTTGCTATTATCTGCTGCCCAGTATCGATATTCCTTCACCTGCTCTTCAATATCAAGGTGCTCTCACCTATTCCTCAATATCGGGATGCTATCATCTGCTCCTCAATATCGATGTGCTATCATCTGCTCCTCAATATTTAGCTGTTTACATCTGCTTCTCAATATCAAGGTGCTTTCTTCTGCCCCTCAATATCAAGGTGCTTTCATCTGCTCCTCAATATCGATGTGCTTTCATCTTCTCCTCAATATCGAGGTGCTTTCATCTGCTCCTCATTATCAAGCTGCTTTCTTCTGCTCCTCAATATCGATGTGCTTTCATCTGCTCCTCATTATCGATGTGCCTTCATCTGCTCCTCAATATGGAGGTGCTTTCATCTGCTCCTCAGTATCGAGGTGTTATTATCTGCTCCTCAATAACGAGGTACTTTTATCTGTTTATTAATATCGAGGTGCTTTCATCTGCTCCTCAATATCGATGTGCTTTAATTTGCTACTCAATATCGAGGTGGTATCATCTGCTCCTCAATATCGAGGTGGTATCATCTGCTCATCAATATCGATGTGCTTTAATTTGCTACTCAATATCGAGGTGGTATCATCTGCTCCTCAATATCGAGGTGGTATCATCTGCTCCTCAATATCGTGGTGGTATCATCTGCTCCTCAATATCAATGTGCTTTCATTTCCTCCTCAATATCGAGGTGGTATCATCTGCTCCTCAAAATCGAGGTGCTTTAATCTGCTCCTCAATATCGAGGTGATATCATCTGCTCCTCAATATCGAGGTGCTTTCATCTGCTCCTCAATATGGAGGTGCTTTCATCTGCTCCTCAATATCAAGGTGCTTTCATCTGCTCCTCAATATCAAGGTGCTTTCATCTCCTCCTCAATATCAAGGTGCTTTCATCTGCTCCTCAATATCAAGGTGCTTTCATCTGCTCCTTAATATCGCGGTGCTTTCATTTGTTCCTCAATATCAAGTACCTTTCACCCTTTCCTCAATATAGATGTGCTTTCACCTGCTCCTCAATATTGATATGCTTTCACCTGCTCCTCAATATCAACGTTCTTTCACCTGCTCCCCAATATTGAGTTACTTTCATCTGCTCCTCAATATCGAGGTGCTATTATTTGCTCCTCAATATCGAGGTGCTTTCACCTGCTCCTCAATATTGATATGCTTTCACCTGCTCCTCAATATCAACGTTCTTTCACCTGCTCCCCAATATTGAGTTACTTTCATCTGTTCCTCAATATCGAGGTGCTATTATTTGCTCCTCAATATCAAGGTGCTTTCACCCGCTCGCCAATATCCATGTGCTTTCACCTACTTCTCAATATCAAGGTGCTTTCATCCGCTCTACAATATCGATGTGCTTTCATCTGCTCCTCAATTTAAAGGTGCTTTTATCTGCTCCTCCATATAAAGGTGCTTTCATTTTTTCATCAATATCAATGTGCTTTCATCTGCTCCTCAATATCAAGGTGCTTTCTTCTGCTCCTCAATATCAAGGTGCTTTCATCTGCTCCTCAATATCGATGTGCTTTCATCTGCTGCTCAATATAAAGGTGCTTTCTTCTGCTACTCAATATCAAGGTGCTTTCCTCTGCTCCTCAATATGGATGTGTTTTCATCTGCTCATCAATATCGAGGTGCTTTCATCTGCTCATTAATAACGAGGTGTTTTTATCTGCTCCTCAATATCGATGTGCTTTCATCAGCTCCTCAATAATGAGGTGGTATCATCTGCTCCTCAATATCGAGGTCCTTTCATCTGTTCCTCAATATCGAGGTGCTTTCATCTGCTCCTCAATATCGAGGTGCTATCATTTGTTCCTACATATCAAGATGCTTTCAAATCCTCCTCAATAAAAAAGTGCTTTCATCTGCTCCTCAATATCAAGGTGCTTTCACTTGCTCCTCAATATCGAGGTGATTTCATTTTTTCCTGAATGTCAAGGAGCTTTCACCTGTTCCTCAGTATAGATGTGCTTTCACCTGCTCTTCAATATCGATGTGCTTTCTCCTGGTCTTCAATATCAAGGTGCTTTTATCTGTTTCTCAATATCAAGGTGCTTTCATCCGTCCCACAATACCGATATGCTTTCACCTGCTGCTCAGTTTCAAGGTGCTTTTATATGCTCCTCAATATCAAGGTTCTTTCATCTGCACATCAATATCAAGGTGCTTTCATCTGCTCCTTAATATCAAGGTGCTTTCACTTGCTCCTCAATATAGATGTGCTTTCACCTGCTCCTTAATATCGATTTGCTTTCACCTGATCCTCAATATTGATGTGCTTTCATCTGCTCCTCAATATCGAGGTGGTTTCACCTGCTCCTCAATATCGAGGTGGTTTCATCTGCTCCTCAATATCGATGTGCTTTCATCTGCTCCTCAATATCGATTTGCCTTCACCTGTTTCTCAATATAGAGCTACTTTCACCTGCTCCTCAATATCGATTTGCTTTCACCTGCTTCTCAAAATCGAGGTACTTTCACCTGCTTCTCAATATCGATCTGCTTTCACCTGCTTCTCAATATCGATGTGCTTTCACCTGCTCCTCAATATCGATGTGCTTTCACATGCTTCTCAATATCTAGGTACTTTCACCTGCTCTTCAATATCAAGGTGCTTTCAACTGTTCCCTAATTTCGATGTGCTTTCACTTGGTACTCAATATCGAGGTGCTTTTATCTACTCCTCAATATCGAGGTGCTTTCATCTACTCCTCAATATCGAGGTGCTTTCGTCTGCTGCTCAATAACCAGGTGCTTTCATCTGCTCCTCAGTATCGAGGTGCGTTCATCTGCTCCTCAATTTCAAGGTGCTTTCATCTGCTCCTTAATATCGTGGCGCTTTCGCCTGCTCCTCTATATCAAGATGCTCTCATCTTCTCCTCAATATCGAGGTGCTTTCATCTGTTCCTCTATATCGATGTGCTTTCATCTGCTCCACAATATCGAGGTGCTTTCATCTGCTCCTCAATATCGAGGTGCTTTCATCTGCTCCTCAATATCAAGGTGCTTTCATCTGCTCCTCAATATCAATGTGCTTTCATCTTCTCCTCAATATCGAGGTGCTTTCATCTGCTACTCTATATCAAGGTGCTTTCATCTGCTCCTCAATAACGAGGTGCTCTCCTCTTCTCATCATTATAGAGGTGCTATCATCTGCTCCCCAATATCGATATGCTTTCATATGCTCCTCTATATCGATGTGCTTTCACCTGCTCCTCAATATTGAATTCTTTTCATCTGCTCCTAAATATCGAGGTTCTTTCATCTGCTCCTCTATATGGAGCTGTTTGCATCTGCTCTTCAATATCGAGGTGCTATCATCTGCTCCTCAATATCGAGGTGCTATCATCTGCTCCTCAATATCGAGTTGCTTTCATCTGCTCCTCAATATGGAGCTGTTTACATCTGCTTTTCAATATCAATTTGCTCTCTTCTATTTCTCAATATAAAGGTGCTTATATCTGTTCCTCAATATCGAGGTGCTTTCATCTGCTCCTCAATATCGAGGTGCTTTCATCTGTTCCTGAATATCGAGTTGCTTTCTTCTGCTCCTCAATATCGAGGTGCTTTCATCTGCTCATCAATATCGAGGTGCTTTCATCTGCTCCTCTATATCAAGGTGCTTTCATCTGCTCCTCAATATCAAGGTGGTTTCATCTGCTCCTTAATATCAAGGTGTTTTCATCTGCTCCTCAATATCGAGGTGCTTTCATCTGCTCCTCAATAAATTATGAAGGTGCTTTCATCTGCTCCTCAATATCAAGGTGTTTTCATCTGCTCCTCTGTATCAAGGTGCTTTCATCTGCTCCTCAATATCGAGGTGCTTTCACCTTCTCCTCAATATCGAAGTGTTTCATGTGCTCCTCAATATCAACGTGCTTTCATCTGCTCCTCAATATCGATGTGCTTTCATCTGTTCCTCAATATCGAGTTGCTTTCTTCTGCTCCTCAATATCGAGGTGCTTTCATTTGCTCATCAATATCGAGGTGCTTTCATCTGCTCCTCTATATCAAGGTGCTTTCATCTGCTCCTCAATATCAAGGTGCTTTCATCTGCTCCTTAATATCAAGGTGCTTTCATCTGCTCCTCATTATCGAGGTGCTTTCATCTGCTCCTCAATATCAAGGTGCTTTCATCTGCTCCTCAATATCAAGGTGTTTTCATCTGCTCCTCAATATCAAGGTGCTTTCATCTGCTCCTCAATATCGAGGTGCTTTCACCTCCTCCTCTATATCGAAGTGTTTCATGTGCTCCTCAATATCGACGTGCTTTCATCTGCTCCTCAATATCGATGTGCTTTCATCTGCTCCTCAATATCGATGTGCTTTCATCTGCTCCTCAATATCAAGGTGCTCTCACCTGCTCCTTAATATCGAGGTGCTTTCACCTGCTCTTTAATATCGCAGTGCTTTCATCTTCTCCTCAGTTTCGATGTGCTTTCATCTGCTCATCATTATCAAGGTGCTATCATTTGCTCCTCAATATCGATGTGCTTTCATCTGCTCCTTAATATCACGGTGCTCTCATCTGCTCCTTAATATCGAGGTGGTATCATCTGGTCCTCAATATCGAGGTGCTTTCGTCTGCTCCTCAATATGGAGCTGTTTTCATCTGCTCCTCAATATCAAGGTGCTTTCATCTGCTCCTCAATATCAAGATGCTTTCATATGCTTCTCAATATCGATGTGCTTTCATCTGCTCCTCAATATCGATGTGCTTTCATCTGCTCCTCAATATCAAGGTGCTTTCATCTGCTCCTCAATATCAAGTTTATTTCATCTGCTCCTCAATATCAAGGTGCTTTCATCTCCTCCTCAATATCAAGGTGCTTTCATCTGCTCCTCAATATCGAGTTTATTTCATCTGCTCCTCAATATCAAGGTGCTTTCATCTCCTCCTCAATATCAAGGTGCTTTCATCTGCTCCTCAATATCGAGTTTATTTCATCTGCTCCTTAATATCAAGGTGCTTTCATTTGCTAACAATATTATTATTGTTATTATTATTATTATTATTATCATTATCATTATTATTATTATTATTATTATTATTATTATTATTATTATTATTATTATTACTATTATTATTATTATTATTATTATTATTTTTATTATTATTATTAGTAGTATTATT
>NW_026112197.1:432500-435000 GCF_024679095.1 Eriocheir sinensis | reverse complement strand
AGAAGAAGCGGGCCGACCATCCACAGAACCCGGAAAGATAAGATGCTGGCGCAATAGGGCAACAACGACAAAAAAAAAAATGTTTTTAGGGTTAATTAATTTATTCTACTGGCTCTGTGTGCGCTATGAATTATATAAATACAACGTATTATTATATTATTTCACAATATTCCAATACAACGCCCCCTAGCCCTCTCAACTGAACCAAATCGCTTAAATTTCGCTCACTGCCCACCCCACAATACATTTAACAGACTGAAAACTGGGCCCCCACAACATGCTGTGCCCAGGGCCCCCACAACTCTAAATCCGGCCCTGTGTGTGTGTGTGTGTGTGTGTGTGTGTGTGTGTGTGTGTGTGTGTGTGTGTGTGTGTGTGTATGCTCAGAAAAATCCATAAGGAATTAACACACACACACACACACACACACACACAGAGAGAGAGAGAGAGAGAGAGAGAGAGAGAGAGAGAGAGAATATTATTTTAGTGTTATGTTATCTTGAGTCTCTCTCTCTCTCTTTCTCTCTCTCTCTCTCTCTCTCTGTATATATACAGCTGTTGCTAAGGTGTGTGTGTGTGTGTGTATGTGTGTGTGTGTGTGTGTGTGTGTGCTAATTCCTTATGAATTTTCTGAGCATACACACACACACACACACACACACACACACACACACACACAGCCGGATTTAGAGCTGTGGGGGCTCTAACTGATAGTCTGCTACCTCTTAAATACTGCAGCCATGTTGCTCTCTTTCTATATTCTATCTATATTTTCACTGCTCTTCTGAACTTGCTAACTGCCTCCGCCTCCCCGCTGCACTCGACTATCCCTCTAGCCCATCAATACTGTCCAAAGTATTACCTTTTATTATCATTATCGTTATTACTTTTATACTCTTTTTCTTCCACTCTTCTTCACTCTTCTTTTTATACGTCCATTGCAGTTCTTATGTTCTCTCTTGTTCCATCTCCTTCCTTTCTCTCTTTCTATTCTCCTTTTTTTTCTTATTCTTATTTCCTCTCCACTGTTCCTCCTCGATGTGCTCTCTCTCTCTCTCTCTCTCTCTCTCTCTCTCTCTCTCTCTCTCTCTCTCTCTCTCTCTCTCTCTCTCTCTCTCTCTCCTCTCTCTCTCTCTCTCTCGTCTCACCTCAACAACTCATCTCGGGCTTTCCTTATTCCTTACCCTCTCATATCCACATCCTCATCCTGATCTACCCATAACCCCTTCACTGCCTAATCCTCCATTTCTCCTTTCAACCTGACAGGCTTCACTTCCCTCCTCCAACTTCCTCTCTAAGACCAAGACGAGGAGGAGGAGATGAAGGGAACAGGGACATAGGGGCATCAGCAGCGTCATGAGTCCTTCCTATTCACAATTATCCGAGGAATGTGTGTGTGTGTGTGTGTGTGTGTGTGTGTGTGTGTGTGTGTGTGTGTGGGTGAGCAGCACACGCAAACAAGCGAAAAAGACAAGCAAGTGAGTGGGTGTGGCAATGAAAGGAGTAACACATTGATTGAGAGAGAGAGAGAGAGAGAGAAGAATTGTGCAGCATCACCATCATTCTGTGTGTGTTGTCACAGGCCTCGCAGTCAACCAGCTCTAGACTCAGGGGTGCAATGTCAACTCAAGGTCCCCAAAACAGCTTACTGGAATCCGAGGTGATGTGTTGAATCAGGCCCTATGTGTAAATACCAGAGAGAGAGGAATGGTCCACCAATCACCGGAACCAAGAGCCTCGGGGTCGCTTTGCTCAGCCATGGGGGGCAGCATCCTCGCCTCGTGGTACCAGGAGGAGCAGTAGCGGGAGGAGCGTGAGGGTGGCAGTCCCTTCAGGAAAGGCGCTTCACGCCCTAATTGACGATCCTTCAGCAGCATGAGCAGGGCCTCAGGCGTCAGCCTCCATGCAGGAGTTTCAAGCGTGCCCTTCCGGCATGGTAAAAAGAAGAGCCCCCAAAATAGAAAAGCAATATCTCAAAGAAAAATCATCTCAGCATCAAGAAACAAAAAGGAGAAAATTGAAAAAAAGGTAAAACATTTAGAAACAAATCAACTCACGACCAAACACGAAACAAAAAATAATCCAAAAAATTGTAAAACCCTAAAAATCGAGAAAAAAGATAAAACAAAAAAATACAAACCAACTCGACCAGAGAAAAAATCCCCCCAAAAAAGATAAAACAAAAAAATACAAACCAACTCGACCAGAGGAAAAAATCCACAAAAAAAAGATAAAACAAAAAAATACAAACCAACTCGACCAGAGCAAAAAATCCAAAAAAAAAGGTAAAACAAAAAAGTACAAACCAACTCGACCAGAGGAAAAAATCCAAAAAAAAAGGTAAAACAAAAAAGTACAAACCAACTCGACCAGAGGAAAAAATCCAAAAAAAAAGATAACACAAAAAAATACAAACCAACTCGACCAGAGGAAAAATAAAAAAAAAGGTAAAACAAAAAAATACAAACCAACTCGACCAGAGCAAAAAATCCAAAAAAAA